>NC_134951.1:129005329-129207829 GCF_965638725.1 Aptenodytes patagonicus | reverse complement strand
GATTGGTGCCTTTCCTTCCACATGCTAGAGAGGACCCACAGACACCTTCCTTCCCAATGTTGTGAATAGCCTTGGAGTTTATCCCTGCTGTCAGGCTGAACCATACAAACTCTAAGAGCCCTCTAGGAACGCAGCCAGTCATGTTCTTTAAGCACGTGAGCAATAACCTATGATGTAATAAAATGTGAAACATGGTTCATGGCTACAATGGGAGCTAGCCCCCAAAACAGCACTCACCCTCCCCACCAGTGCTCCCCACAACACAGCACATTGAAGAAGTAGGTTACTAAATGAGCAAGGAGACGTTTCCTACCCAACAAATGATGCTGTATTCACCTACTCTTCTTTCATACCAGAAATATGAAGCATATCTGCTTTAAATAAGGCAAGTGCCCTAAACATCAGAGCATTGCACAGGTGGGCAAGTATCTATTCAGGAGAAGTTTCTGACCTTCCCATTAACAGTGAGTTCTGTTTCCTAATAGTGACCATGAGACATCTTTTTGGGACTCATCAACTCATTTCCCTTGGCCTGCAAGGAGCTGCTACAGAAGCTGCTGCACAACCTCAGCATGATGTGGGAACGCCCACACAGGCAGCTCTACTGGTGCTTGTAGAACACCCCAAAAACATGAGGGAACCCCAAATGGGTTATGAATCTGACCCGTTCTTTTCACTGGCCTTCAAAACTTTATGGTTAGTGTTGCACTTGCAATCTTGGGGGAGGACTCAAACGACACAGGAGCTGCTAGGAGATGGTGGGACCTACCCTGCAAGTGAAAGAACTGGTCATTCACGAGATTAGCCCTGATTTGAAGCAGCAAGACTAGGACTTGACTGGCCTCATATGCCAGTGATGTCATTTCCATCTCTTGGAGACACAAAGGTGCCTGGAACAGCACACAGGCAGCCACCGCTGCTCTGAAAAGCTTAAGGGAGTTTTATTTTTGAAAACCAGTGTCTGATTACTCCACAGCAAAGACAACTCTGTAGAAGCAAAAGGGACAGAGAAAGAGCCCAATTTATATTAAAAAATATTGATGAAATCCACTGTTATGACCTGTTATGACTGATTTAAGACTTCTATTTTCTTTAACACTTTTCAATTATTTCCCCCTCACACACACACTATTCATCAGCTTAGAAAAATCTCTCAGGCCAGCATGCAGATTTTCAGCCTCAATCGCTGCAGTACATGAGTTCTAGATCTGAGAGGCCAAAAAACATCTATTTGACTAAAGAGCTATAAGGCAGCCATAAAAATTATGGATCACAGAAATAAGCAATTAGTGTTATCTTCAATTGCTTTATTGGCAGTATTCACTCGTTAGAATAGAGGCAGCAGTAAAACAGATTGCAACATACTGTATAACAGCATATGGGATTTTACATTATAATGCTATTCTCTGCCAAGAAGTCATATTTTCATTTGAATGCATGGAACAGATTATCACAGGGTTTCCAGCATTAGAAGTGGATGACCCTCTCTCTCTGCCTCTCCTCCTCCCTTCCCCCCAGCCTCTTGGCTATTAGGCAGTTTTTTAGGTTACGACTACATCAAAATAAGCATAGCAACAGAGCGGTAATAAGGGAGCTCTGACTACCGAATATTGACTTGTGCTCCGAGACCCCTGGCTCATGCAGACTGGGCATGTCACAGAGCTATGGAGATAATAAACTCAGCCGCGAAGGCAGTGGGTAGACGAGGAGTTGAGGGTTTGCCAGTCTTTTCACCCAGCTGGCTTCAGCTCTAGAGGAAGCTGCTTGCCCGCCCATCTAATCACAGCTGAAGTGCCACAAAGGCAGCCACTAGCAAGAGGGCTGGAAATAAAACAATAGGAATAATAAGAGGGGGAAAAACAGATTCTTTATACTGTATTTAACATTAGGGATATTTTCTGCAATTGTTTGTCTGTGTCCGTAGCTCGTCTTTACAGAGCAATGCCAGCGTTTTGGCGCAGAGAATTGATTCCCCTCAGGACTGATACGCAAGGCCTGTGGTTCACCTGCACATAGCAACCAATGTGCAAATATTAATATCTGGCACATTATGGAAATTAAAGTGAACATCCTATATCATACTACAACTGTTCTGTTCAAATAAAAACATAACCTCCTTTTACCAGCACGATAAAGAACTGAAGGACACTGAAAACATCAAAAACCCAAAAAGACAACTTGTACAGGAGTTGTGCTCAAAGCTGATTCAATAAATATTTGTCTTCAAATGTACTTCTTTTGAAATGTCTATATATTGTTGAGGGGAGGAAAAAGGGGGGGAAGAGAGGGGTTAAATGCTTAAACAAAATGCTCTGAAGGGGAAAAAGCACTTGCTTCTCCAGGTAGAAAAGCTAGAGGCGTAGGTAGTAATTTACCAGAACAAAGAAATTGGATAGAATTAGGTTTCGTGTGTTACTATTTATTCAGCTCTAATGAAAGCCAAATAATTTGATAAAGCCTCAATTCCCATCTGTATCTCTGTATTTCTGCACATATCCAAGACAGTTTCTATGGAGTGCATTTCAGATTTCAGAATTTTCATTTCAGTTTTGGAATTCAGAAGTTTAGCTTCATTACTAGAACAGCACTATTAGATGAGGATAAACAAATTAATATGTTGAATTACATATAACTCTTCAATATGCATATGCCCTTTTTGAATATAGCTTTCTTAAAGGGCAAAAGCACAACTACGATGTCTTATATTATCCTTAAAAAAATAAGAAATAGTCCCTTTCTCAGCAGTGATTAAATGTGTTTAAAAACAGTCTGTCAGCCTGTCAATTTCTGTGTTGGAGACTACAGTCAGAATCTTAATGTTATTTGCCACAAACATCAGCTTGAAATTTTTGCCTCAGAAAGAGCTACAGAAATATTAGCAATAAAAAAGTGGACTTCTAAGTGTTCTGAAGTTTTCTGGATAACTTGCTGGGCAAATCAGTGTGTGCCATGCATGTATGAGGTGAAAAATTCAGGGAAGATGAGGGGGATTTCTAAACTGTTGAGAGAGGAGACTCCTCTCTGTGTGTTCTGGTTCAGCATCCCTACCTGTGTGTCATTTTATTTAAAGACTGTGAAATATTTTGAGAAAGCAAAACTTCATTTTTGGGGGGAAGGGGGGGAGAGGGGGGCTGGCAGGCATTTTCAAAAAAAATGCTCACAGAAGGAAGGAAACACTAGGATAGCTGCTTCCTCCTCACTCCAAAACGTTCAGCTCAGGCTTTTCCTGTAGTAAACAATGGTGTAAACTAAAATGAGCCACAGAGGAGAATGGTGGGGCTGACCTTACACCTATTGCACAGTATGTCACAAGTGGGACAACTCTGGTAAGAAACATCTAGTGAACAGGTATATATTGCTATAGCGACCCTCCCTATCTCTAACATTTCATTGATGTACCACATGCATTCAGCTAGTTAAATCTCCTTGCCATCACCATCCCTGACAATAAATCTAGGGGAATTTGTTGTTATCCTCAGTGGTAGCAGCTCCCAGCACTTGTCAAAAAAGCTGGCCGCTCCATTCAGGTGCTAAAATGCGAGCACTTCCACAAATCTGGCCTCATACAAGGATGCACTTTTATAACACTGAGAAGATTTGCTAGTTTTTCCTCCCTTCTTTGAAAAGCTAAGGGCTTCCTGCAAGAAGCTGTCCAATATCAGTGCTCACTGACCCCAGCAGGATCTGATGGCACGACACGTTACGCAGGATTGAGCTGTTTGGGGAACTGAGAAAAAGGGAGAGCAAATAATCTAGTGGCTGCTCATTACTATGCAAAATTAGTGAAGGTAACATGAGCAACAAACCCAGGATGCCTTGGAATGCCGAGCGTGTTCACTTATAAAATCCATATAAAGCATCTGCTTTTTGTACGACTAAACACTGTACAATAGCAACCTTTTTCCCCCTTTCTCTGTATTTAGCAGCTGTTACAGCCCTCCTTGAAAAAGAGGAGTACATATCACAAAGCAGTGTTGGAATCAAGCTGAGCTTTCTTGTCTGTGTTAGGTTCCAGGCTCAAGGGACTGCATGTTTCGAAAATGTCACTGTGCTATTTTTTCACTGAAGGTGGGCTTACCAAGTCAGGTGACAAGAGCTACAAAAGGTAGTAGAAAAAGAAAAGATTCTTCTATCCTACTTTTCATGTCCTGACCATTAGCGCTATTTAATTAATTGGAGATAATGCAAAGATGACTACAGTTCTCCAACAGAATAACACATTGCAACACAACTGTCAGGTCCCTGACATCCTCTTATGCAAAGCAAAGATGAAGGGCAGCTCCCACAAAATAGCAAGTGGTCACTGTTTTCTGAGAGGAAGCGCATGTTCGTGTCTAATCTTGTAACCAATAATCTGATACAAAACATCCCGCCCATCCTCGACCAAATCTTTGGCAGGATATAACGGTTACAATGCAAAGACAAGTTCGGGCAAAAATGTATTAATGTATTTTGTACAGTATCCAGTAACTGAAATGCTATTTTAGGACTGCACAGTAGCTTGCTCCAGGGATGGGGACTGATCCCACATTAACATGCACATGTACTCAGATGAAGGGCATTACGCTGAGAAAGGCTCATTTTTTCTCATCCCTCTTTTGCCTCCCATCTGCTCCTTTCCACGAAAGTCTAAGGATCTCAGCGAACCAGAGGCTGCAGCACTAAGGGTAGGGGAAGGGTGGGTGTCTTCTTTCCAGGGGGAGGGGGGAAGGAGAAAAAGTTGTTTTGTTTTGGCTCAGTTCTGTAATGAATTTGTGAGTTGCAGAAATTTATCTGTCATAGTGCAACAGATTGTAGCTTGATCTGCCAACAAATTGCAAGCAACAGTAGGTAATGACTAATTGCAAGTGTCAGGGTTTTTTGTTTTGGTTTGGTTTTTTTTAAGGAAAGGTAATCTTTTCTGAAGGAATATAGGGACTGCGATAAAATGAAAAAGGTAACAATAAGGAAACTAGCCTTTTTTGTATAAATGTTACTGATAAATAACAGCATCTGTACTCAGGTTACAGTTTATACCCTCTGGGCTGCTCTTAATGGGCTCAGCCCTTCCTTGGTTCAGGACCTCTTTAGGAATTAGGATTGCCCACTCCTACCAGTTAGAGCTCCCTAAAACTTTGAGCTAGCTGCTATCAGTCTGCAGAGACCCATGGACTGCCATGAAGCATGTTGACACATACCCACTGACAGACTGGCACAGTCCACACAAGGCACTTTACCTGGTTTTTAATCAAGCTGGATTTCCAGTTAAATCTTCCAGGAACTACAGGCCATGGACCAAGAGACATTTGGTTTCTCCTTTGAATATGGCCTGTAGTCTATTGGAGTCTATGCTCCAATTTAGGGTAAAAAACCCAGTCATCTGACACCAGTTCCCTCTCTGAGGACTGCTGTAGGTTATGCTGTCTCCCTGGCTTCAGTGTAACAGATAAAGAGGAAGGAAAGCAGTCTTCTCTTACTTCTGATTTTGTTTGTTTGTTTGTTTCCAGTTAAGTCAGAAGCTCAGAATTATTCTCAACAAATACTGGATTTTAGGAAGTTCACCCACAGCCCAGTCCGGGGGAAGACCAGGAACATCTACGAGTATTGGACCAAAACAGGAAAAAAAAAAAAGTAGAAACAGACAGGCAAGTAACACCAGGGAAAAATCATCAAAAATAAAGCTTTCCTAGCACACAGGGGAAAAAACAAAACAAAACAACAAAACAAAACACCAGATCTGAAATAAAAGTGATAGAAGTGAAAAAGAGCACTGCATTTTATTCATTGTCATCTTTTCCCGTATCACTGGAAGTTTAGACTCCTCTGCAGCTCACTGGTCTTGTAGCCTGTGGCAGGGTCACTGAAGACCCTTAGAGTTACAGTGTGTGCAGACAGGAGGAGACAGAAGCAGAGTTATCCCCAGAAAGGGCACACGGATGAGCAGTACGGTGTCACCTAAATGCCACACTTGTGTTCTTGAAAGGCAGCACATTTCAGAGGGGAAAACATATATCCACATCTTGATACCTACAAGCTTGCTTAAACTGCTTACATTTATTGTAAAACTGTCTCAGCTTTTCAACTTCTGCACCGCAGACAACTTAAAATCCAGATTTTCAGCACAAATCTCCAGCTTCACATCGTCACCTATATCTTTTACATTTAAACACTACATGACAGCAGAGCCATTTGACAACAGTAATGTAGTGCAGCTAACACATACATAGCACGGTGTTGACAGGGGTATTGTGATGAGCGAACATTGGTCTAGACAAGAGCCAAACACCAGTACTGCGAACAATAGAGCATCCTTTGCAAAGCCACAGGCAAGAAGGAGACAGCTTTCAGGAAAACTAAAAATTTCACTTTGGGGTGGATTGTGTAGGTCACGTAGGGTGAAATACGTACAGCACAAACCTGCTGTATAATCACAGGATAGGGCTAGCAAGGGTAATGGGTGATACCTAAACGCTGCTAGCCCTCAGCACAATGAAGAATTTCGTTCACTGTGAATATTCAGAAAATTCAGTATTTGCAAGTATCTGTGCTAATGTGATTTGCCCTCTCATTGTTCAGGTAAAGCAAACATGACAAGGTCACTGCATATTTCAGTTGCAGTTCTTTTTATTTTAATATGGGAAATATTTGTGAGTATTTTTTCCATACTTTGCTCAGACCTCTTCAGCTCAAATTCACTTAGTAGGAAAGTGCTTATGTTCCATTTCCATTTAAGCACAAGCTAAGTCTGTGTACTCAAATATCCTTAAAGGAAATTGTATTTTACAAATCAGAGATACACTGCCAGCAACAAAGACATTCTGCCTTTCCTCTGGAAAAAAAAAAAGTCAGAAAGCTTACAAGTAACTGTTGACTACCCAAATAAGAGGTTGAGAAAGATTTTCAGTCTGCTCACAATATTCTATTATTTTAATTCATCTAAGAAGGAATTTAAGACAAAAGCAAGCACAGAGTTCAACTAAAAGTCTCTATTTGCAGCAAGGCAGCCTGGTAAATTTTTGCACTATTTACAAATGAAAAGTAAGTGGAGAACAGGAACCCCAATGACTAAACATGAAGTTAAGATGCAACAGAGCGTGTCTATCTTCCAGAGTGCCCTGGATATCCTAACTAACATTGTACTGTTACTTACCTATATTATTTTTATTTATTCAGCATTGTAATTGTTCCTAACTTACCTCAAGTGCAATTGCCAGACGTACAGGAAAAGATACTTAATATAAGTGCATTAGTAAAGCAAGGATCATTTAGTGATCGTGCTTGCCTTATAATAATCAGGCTGTTAAAAGCTCATGTAGCACACTGATTCTCATTCGACAGTCACAGGGAGACTAGAGGCAACTAAGAAAGGGAAAACGTTAGAAGCAGTTCTGGCTAACTACCCCAACTCAGTTTCCAAACTCTGACAAGACCAAAGACAGAAAACAAAGAGCACAAGCTGGAAGTAAAACCCAGACTCCAAAGAGAAGTGGCACTTCTTTGCACAGAGAATTCTTAGCTGATAAATTGCCAGTGGGCAATAACTTCAAAATTGTCATCTCTTAATTCTTGTAATACAGCATCCTGTCTCCGATAGCAACCAATACTGCATGCAGCAAGGAAAGGCATACTCCCTCCTTCTGGCCTATTCTGTACCTAAATTGTGCGATACAGTACCATGGGGAAAAAAAAGTATTCTTCCACCCCAGCTAGTAAATATCTTATGCTCGCATGAGGAGTAACAACAGCTCCTATTTAAATCCTGATTGGAAGGACTATAAGCTACAATTTGAGTATTAAAGGTAAATTTATATTGGGCTTTATTAGTGTAAATCGTTTGTGCTTCATTTCATCCTGCAGCTCTGAGTTCCACAAGTTAAATGCATACACCATGTGCTGTACTTTTTCACTCAGTCTAACGAATCACTCTTTGGCCTGTTGTTGTTCTATTTTGAGTTCTCTCTTTTTCTTTTGTTACAGACAAACGTAATGAGAAGCAGCAGACTGGCCTGATCTATGCCCTTCATTATTTTATATGCCTCTGCCACATTTCCTCCTGCTCTTCTTCTTTCCAAACTAAATAATAATCCTGCCCTTTTTAATGTAGCCTTATATGAAAGGCTCTCAGATGGCTCTACTCATTTTCTTTGCCCTTCACTGGACCATTTCTATTTCTGTTATGTCTTTGAGATAAGGTGACCAAAAGTGAACATGATTTTCAAGGTAAGGACATGCCATTGGTTTATATGGCAGCATTAAAATATTTTCTTCTTTATGATTTATCCTCTTTGACCACCTTCACATTGTATTCCATTTCTTTCTGACTGACAACTAGCACCGTCCTACAGAGCAACCATCTTAATTGAGCTGACTTCATTGACTCTTACGTTAGCGCTAATTCAAAACGTAAAAGCATGCCTGAGAACCTGAATGTCATTGTATACCATTTCATTATATTTGCCACATACACAGTCTGATTAGCCCTGGAATTCCTCAAAATGTTACGAAACACCTATTAGCCAAAATTATTTAGTATAGTCAGCATATCACCTGAGCTCCTGCAGAAAGTAGAAAGTAAGTAATGGGGGCTGTAGGGGAGAGAAGAGGAAGGCAAAGGATGCGAGGAAGGCCAATCTATTCCTATGCTTGGTTTCCTCTTTTTTAACAGGTGTTAAACTCAAACCAGGATCTACCCTGAAGTTAAGATTCCTTACAAGGTCTTTACACAGCACCCTGTAAAAAACCTTGAAAGGCTAAATATACTGAATCCACTAATACTCTCTTCTGCCCTATTTTGCTAGCCCTTTAAAATAAATCTTACAGTCACACTGACTGTTAGCAAAAATCAACAGAGTTCCTTCTGATCCTGGAAATACCATTATGCTCTACATTGCCAAAACTGTGCTTATTTACACCTGTGACATACATTCATGTGCCAGGTGTCCCAATTCTCTTCTGACTGCAGTTAGGCTGAACTCATCTAAGCATTTAAGACAACACTTAGCTTTAAGTCAATGTAACATGCAAATTTACTTAAGAATTTCTCCAAGGGTTAAGGCTATGATTTAGGGAAACACTTAAGTGTGTACATTTACTTAATTAAGCACATGTGGTAAGCATGACTTCATACACTTAACCACCTTACAGGGCTAAGTGAAGAAAGTCTCCAGTGAAGACAATGGATTTACAGTGGGATACAAAAGGGGAGGTTTAAAATTCTATCTTTAATGACAATTTTCAAATCAGTCCTTAAGCATTAGCATCTAGATCAGCAATTCTTCATGTTCAGATCATAAAAAACATCCAGACATCACTGTCTTGCTTTTCATGGTTTTTGTTCCGTGTTGTTCCTCACAAGTAGCAACTGCAGGAGGAACTAGGAGAGAGGTTAACTTTTCTGTATTTTTTTTTTTCCCCTCTCTTAAAAATCTGTTGATAAATGCATCACTGAAAGACACTGAATCAGAGCCCAGAAACTGTGAAATTTAAGGATATGTGAAGCATGCACAGAAAGAACATATGCTTCCCCAATGTCCTCAAATCTGCTTCAGCCCTAATCTTGGAAGGACCATCTCTAAGGGTGAGAGAGTAAATGAAACCTCAATCCCTCTGTCAAACACAGAAGCACAAGTGTGCATAGCAGCTACAAAAATTGGGAACTGAACCAAGAACACCAACACATTTCACAAAGGCCACTGGAAAGCCATTAGTCTTTTGCTCACTGAATTACAACTAGGGATAGGCAAATTCACTTGAATAAAAGGAAGACCAAACCAAACATTTATCCAAACCTTATCAGATATAAACCAGACCTTTTTGAAGCTTTGAAAGTGGTCATATATTTTTGATATAATTTTTCTATTTTGTATATTCTTGAGCTTCCTGGCTTTGGGTAAAAGTACCTGAAACATCAAGATACCAACTGCTCTTGCAGTATTTTAAACCTGTTTTATAGATGCAAGAGGCTCAGATATTTAAAGTGCAGTTAAGTTTGCCCAATGCATAAAAACAGTAACTGACTTAAAAAAAAAAAGTTAAAAAAAGTTGTCATTTCTGCCCTTACACCACACCAGCATCAGGGGGACAGCCACTTAGAAAGCTGAATTAATACAGAATGAACAACAGAGTGGAAAATTTAGGATCTTCAACAGTAGCCAGTAAACTTTACTTTAATATAAGATGGAAATAAGCATTTAACTTAGGGGCACTATGGTAAAACCAGTGAATAGTTTTTTTCTTTTTTTTTTAAATCAATGTTAACCAGCACACTGAAAATGTAAATATTACATTATTTCCTTGACCTGTCAAGAAGAATGAGGAGGAAGAAATGTGAATTCTTAATTGCAGGATGGAAAGAAGAAGAAAACCACCAGTGCTCCAAAAAGTGAAAAGATCATCTGAACGAAACAGGTATCCACTTCAGGCTTTACTAGAGTACAGAGATCCTGACCACGAGTGGCTGTTTCAATCCAGGTGTCTTTATTAAGCAAAGATTGACATATATGCCTAAGATGAAGGAGCTTTGTGATTGGTAACAAATGTCTGCCAAGGCTATGACAACAACAAAGCTGTAGACATATGTAGCTTTCAGTAAACATGATTTGAACATAGGTCTTCAGAGATGAATGGCTAGCAAGCTGACTTGCTTGCCAGCTTCACCTCACTCACCTAACTTACAACAATTCCTTAGAGGAAAACACATTATGTAGCACAATGTCTGTAGTAAAAAGAATTATATGTACTAAAACTTCCATGCACTGTATGGTCCCTGTCTTATTCACAGACACCAAACTAGTCTGTCAGGCACTATGGACTGAAATGCTTCTGTTGATTTTATTTAGGCAAAATCTTTTGAAATAGCCAGTGCAAAATGATTACTGCAGAGTTACCAGGGTGTACAGTAATTACATGCAAAAGATGAGGTTCTTACTTTCCATTTTGGTGGTTAAGGCCTTAGGTCAAAAGTCATATAATACAGATACATAAAACTTTGAGAATTCAAACATCAAGGAAGATAATGTCTGGAAGAAATTATTTACACTACCTTTTTTTTCAACTCACTTGCACAGCCTTAGTTTATACTACAGACGAGACAGATGAACAGAACTGTCCTAACACAAGTCCTAGTGAAGTGTGCAACTAGTACCAGGCCCAAGGAAGCTAAGCAACAAAAGACTGAATCTATACTGTCTACCCTGACGGTGTGTCACCCCAACAAGTCACCCCCGATGCAATTCTCTGTGCGCTGCTGCCAAGTAGTAAAGCAGGTATAAATGCCAGCAGGGAAATACAGAGCTCTAACAGGTCCCCTAGCCTGAACAGCCTGGGGAGCTGGCCTCCATACCTTGGGGAAGTGGGCATTGACCCCACAGCAACAGATTTTTCCACTGTATTTCATGTTTAGTATATGCTTAAATGCCTGTTGAATGGGAGGCTGCCTGTAAGGTGGCTCAAAAATGATTTAAAACAATTGTTTCAAAATTAGTATTAGAACAAAAAAACACCCCAAACCAGCAGCAATTATTGCAGCCTAAACCAATTAGCCATGTTGTTTCCTTGTGTAGCTGGTGATGGCTCCTCATCCAAAGAACAATCCGTTCCCATCACTCTTCTTCAAACGTTACCTTGCAACGTGTCCAGCCCCCAAGCTCATCAGAACCACTGTGACCTGATATCCTGCAGGTAAAGACTTGACTTTCTGCTGATTTATTAAAAAAATCTTATATTTTACTGCTCACATGTACTCTCTAGAGCGTGGTCACATGACCAGTATAATGACAATCTGTCTCTCTGCTAACATTTCTCTACTTTGGTTATTTGTTTGATAAAGTGAGGAGCTTCCCTTTTGTTGCCCTTCATCAGAGCTTAATGTCTTTACTTTGGGATCAATATACTTTATGAATAATTTTATTTCCTTCTATTTTTATGGTCTTTTCTCCTCATTATCATACTGAGTTTATTAGCTGGTGCTGTCAGTATCTTTACCCTGTCATATGTTCCTGAGGTACAGTAAATATCACTTGTGTTGTAATTAATATGCACACCCTCTGCAGTAATTAAAGCACAGACCCCTTCAACCAGCTGAGCTTCCTACGCTAATTCCACCTTATCTTCATAATGAACTTATTGTAATCTGAAACTACCACTGAATATTGTTCAGTAAGGATAGAAGAATGAAATCTAACGAGATGCAATAATATTTGTGAACATGTTAATATGAAAAAATGAATTTAATTAGCCTTAAATCTAATTAAATTTCCTGTACAATCAAAATCCCCCCATTTATCCCACAAAAACATCGATGGTGCAACACTAGTGCCCCTTCGGAGATTTACACAAAGATGGAGACCAGGTACCTCATCCTCTACCCACGAAATTCTCACAGTTAGCTATCTAGAGAGCTCCCTGCCCACGGATAATTATAGAAAGGACTTAGAATCTCTGTTCAGGGATGTGATTTGCAAGTAAGACAGGAAAGTGAAGATGGAGAGACAATTCATGCCCCCTGAAAAGGGACCCAGCAATGAAACAATTTGGCAAATGTTTCCAACAAGGGAGAGGAAAGGAATACTGAATATATAAGCATAATAGTATAACGCAGAATGATTAGAGGGAGACTGGATACAAGAAATTCAGTTCTTATTTTCTGAAAACATTTCCATATGGGAGACTAGCGCCTAAGGTGCAGACTCACACAATAGGAAGAAAACTGGCAGGCTACATAGACTGAAAATTGGCTGAAGGGCAAGAAACAAACAGTGGAAGTAAATGGGATTATTTCAAGGTGGAAAGAGGTTACCAGTAGGGTACAGCCCAGCTTTCTAATTATTCACAGTAATGACTTGGACGATAGTATGGAAAGGATCATTTCCAAGATTCTAGTAACTGGGAAGCACAGCAGTAATAAATACCAATGTAATCCAATAGCCATTTCATTAATAGTTAATTTGAGAACCAGAGAAGTTGCATAGGAAAGTGTTCGCCTGTATCATGAGGCAGGACTGAGACATACAATGGCACAAAAATTGAATGACCTTCCTTGTAAATGGTCATTCTAGAAGAGGCTTAAGCAACAGCCGTGGAGCAGCTCCTTGTGCTTTATTGATTGATGTCAATCTGTCCAGTTCCACAGCGTTAACTTCACTTTAAAATGTGCCCTTTTCTGTCATTCTTTTCCTGTAACCCCCTAAACATGCCTCATTTCCTACTCCAAAAAATTACGTGGTCAGATATTGATTTGTGACTCTCTGGCTGACATCTGAATAGTGAGAAAATGAATTGACTTAAAGATATATGTGGATAAATAAGTAAAGGAAGAAAAAAACCCCACCCCTAAATTTCTGCTAAACTGGACTGACACAATCTAGTGACTAGGAGAGCAGTATGATTATTCTCTTCCATCAAACTATGGAGAACTGTCCTAAAATGAGAAGATTGTTCCCAAATTCCCCAGAAGAGTCATATTCCATAAGCCATTGTGGAGAAACCCTTGGTCCCCCCAAAAATGACATCATCATTATTAATTTTTCTGACTCATGAAAGAATTCATATATAGATGATTTCACTCACCTTCCAGACCCTATATGGTACACACAGACAATCAAAGAAAGGGGGGGGAAAGCTACAGTGCTTCATCTGTTCAAAATTCACTAGGTAACCCTCACAACTCAAACGCACCGCTGCACCACACAAACCATCTTGTTTGCCAACACTGAGATCATGAAAAAAGCAATCTGTGCCCAAGTACAGAAATTTCACACAAGTCTCCCTGCCCTGTAAGTTGAGGGTTACAAACAGGCACTTAAAGCCCCCCTCACTGCCTTCTTTCTGCACTTCACTTCTGAGAGGAGCAGCAAAGACTGACTCTGCATATTTGCTGAAGTTGACGGACTAAGTAGTAAGCAAATCTGAGCATTTTTAATTTTCTCTCAAACTGTATTTGGAAACTGCTGACCTAGCTTTAACCTTTCACTAATATGAAATATTTCAGCTATTACTACTCAAAGCCTTCAGAATTTTAAACTTGGCAGTTCAAAAGAGTGCCAAGATTTTAAGCTACAGTATATCACATCATGCCAGGGAAGGAGCAAAAGAAGAGAAGGATATAGAAGGGGCAAGAAAAAAGAATGTGCAAAACTAGGAGTGATAAGAGATCAGAAATAAAGATATAAGGGCAGAAAATACAATAGTTTTTTTTCTCCTATATCCCTTTCATGAACCCTGCAGTCCTTATCTTACTTCTGCTTTCTACATTTTTACATGCTTTCTTTTTTTCTCTGGCTGCTTCTTTATTTCTAGGCATGATCACAGTATTCTTCAGTTTAGAAGAGTAGACTCTTATCCTTAAACTGTATACCTGAGGACACCTTCTAGGAGTCTGTGTCCCATAGACTTAAATGGAGGCAGGTTTGTGCTTTTCACTCTGCAACTGAAGTCCTGGTACCTCCTGCTCTCACTGCTGCAGATGCAGGGTATAGATGGGCCACTGTTCTGACTCAGTAAGGCATTTCTTAGGAACTTATTAGTAATTACTCAGCTCTGTCCCTGCAGCAGGTCACAGTAAGAGTGCTGTTACCACAGGTAAGGATTCCTAGCACCAAAGGATTTGAGTGTCAGGGAGCAGCAGGAGTGGGTTGCTCCTCAAAGGAGATGACACAGGAGCTGAGGGTGACAGCAAAGCAGGCAGGGCAGTGTCCTCCCCATGAAAAGGCGCAGTCTCACAGTGCCCAAAAAAGGTCCAGTGACAGTAACTGGCATCAGCCAAGAGCTCACTGATTGCCAGACAAGCTTATGGTGAAAAGGGTGGGTGAATCCAGAAGTCAAGTCAGCAGATCAGGGATCCACATCAGGATCGGTGAGGTACATGGCCAAGCACAGGCTCACCTGCAGCGTAGCTCAGGCAAAGAGCCAGACAAGCATCTGAGTTTAAAAGCAGCTCCTGAGCAAACTGGAAGAAGCCCCCAACACCACTTTTCACATAGCTCTTTTCACAGCAGTCTTGTCCAAGGTTACACAGCTGTGCCATAGCAGAGCCAGTGCTGAGCACAGGCAGCTAAATTTTGACAAGGTTCCTGACACTAGGAGGGAAAATGTTAGCTTAATCAAAAGGATTGCTACAAGTCTCACTTTAATGTCATCCTTAAATAGTCTAATACAACTTTGTCTTCCATTCAAGTATCTCCTATAATCCAGAGTCACAGACCAGTTCTGGCAGTAGCGAACGGCAAAATGCCTGGCTGTGTGGTCCTTCTGCCCTCCAATTCCTTCACCCTCTTTCTCTCTTTGTAATTCAGAAAGTGCTATTTTTTTCTGTGTTATCTTTCAAATTGCAATCAGATTTTTTTGAACAAAGAATACTATGCTCACATATATATATATTTGATCATGTAAGTATGTAACTCTTACTAGCTTTCAATAAATTCTTTATCATAAACTTATGTTCTTGCAAGCAACATTTGCAGACCATATCCCAAAGCATCAGAGTGGATAAAAAAGCAAATTATGAGAAAAGATCTCTCTCAAACTTCTTGTGATATTTTAAATAGCAAGGAGAGGAGGGAGCAGGGATGGCCTCTTTTGTCACATGAGGCTTTTAGACAGTTCAAGAGAGGTATCTAGGCCAATGCTACCTTCCTGGACTGGCAGAAAGGCTGGGCAGACATCAGCTAATGAGTGTCTCCTGCCACAGCAGACAACCCACTGGGGAGAACCATCATCATGAGCCACCTGAGAGCTGTTCCAGACATGTCCTTTTCTCTGGAATCTGGGTTGTGCAATGTGGGCCCCGTAGCTTTCAGCCACACAGAGCTTTCAGTGTTCAGCTTGCAGAGTGGCATTGGTTGGCCACTCCCAGAATAAAGTCACCAGTTCAGCTGTAAGATTCAATAAAACCCCTGCAGACCTACTAGGGGACCTAGATTTTAAAGGCTCTCTGTTTTCTTTGCAAATACAGCTTTTCCCCCATGATTAACTACAGACACAATTACCTGTTTCAGCACAGCCTAGTCACACAGAAACCAGAACTGAATGTCTTGACCTTACAGCTTAGAAAGGTTGAATCCAAAACCTTGGAAGGACCAACTACTTACCTTCTGGGCCAGATTCTCCAGCGTTTTAATTCAGAGCAACCTGTAAAAATTGAGTAAAAAGTTCTGCCAGTTGATCCTAATTTATCACTAATCAGTTATATTCCTTTGAGTTAAAGCAGGCAGTTTCTACGCCTATTAGCAGAAAAAAAAAATCCAAAATTAAAACAACAGGCATTTAATACTTGGCCTACTCAGCTGTCTGCTACGCTAGCTTTTCTGCAGCCAAGCATGGGAAAATCGCTGTACCCTCTACCTCTCTGGGTCCAGGTCTCCCTCCCCCTCCACTGCCAGGCTGCTTCTACAACTTGCTGCCTTACTCCTCCTTTAACCAAAGATCATTGCCATCTTGTCCTCATGTGCCTCATCTCCCTCTTGCCAACATTACAAACCACTTTTGTTCCTCTACTCACAGCCTGGCACCTGACCTACCTCACCCACACCAGCCCCGCTCTAGATGAAGTTTGCATCAGACAGAGCCCAAGTTATTATACCTGGAGACCGACACCATTCAGAGCCGTAAATACATTCATCTCTACACCACCCGTGGCACTCCCAGTTCCAGTAACATGGCCCACTGCCAGCCCAACTGGCCATTCCCAGGGCCAGCAGAAGACCAGCAGTGCTCAGCAGCGCTCAGCAGTGCGTGCTGTGCCCCATCTCACCCATGCTATGTGCTTACAGTTCCCTACGCGGGAAGAAGGGACCTGGGACACTAGTTCATTTGAGGCCGGGCTAAAGGCAGCACATATTTTGGTAATGGCTAGAACAAATTCTTCTGAAGTCCAGAGGTGGATCAGGTAACAACATCAGGTCTTTGTGTGAAACTGTCTAGAAAAGTAGAAAAGTCCAACAGATTTACTCAAAATCTGCCCTAGGGTTATTCTAGGTCTGACAAGTTGGTCTTTTCTGACACCAAGATTTTTCATTGTTTTGCACCTCGTTTAGTCATCAGTAACAGTAGAAAAGGTGAGGAAAATGATTGTCAGTTTTCCTTCACATTTTACATCCACTTTGCTAAGTGTGAATGACTACATAAGGTAGACAGGAATGGATAAGCAAAATGCTGAAGTCCATAACGCAGACTTGCAAAACAGAAGCTAGTCTCCTTCGCATCCTATGTGTGGCCTTGCTCTATTTCCAGGGGAAATCTGGCAGAGATCTCCATTGCACTAAGGATAAGGAAGCTGTTGTTACAGCTCCTTTGGCCAAACACTGCATTCTGTCACTAAGCAAGCCCCTCTTGAAATCAGTGGGAGTTTTGCTCTTTAGAGGCCTGCAGGACTTGTTCCTAGGCAGATATTTAAAAGAAAATCCATTGAATTAAATACAGCTAAATAGCGTAAGCCTTCTGAGCAAGAGAAGAGGCAGCCAGTCCCATTCACAACAGGCAAATGCTCTTTCTGTTCAGCCCGCTCATCTTGTGGGTTTGGAGGCACTGACAAAGTGAACCCACTGAGAAATGGAAATAAATCGAGGTAGATGAAATCAACCTGATCTAAGAAAAAAAGTTTACTGTCGGCTCCCCACCTCACATCTCAGATTACACAAAAGGACAGCTACACCAATACAGTCAGGAAAACACTATACTGTGAAAAATAGAAAGAGAATATGTTGAACTGCAGATAACTGAGCACTCCATGATCAAACAAAAGGGAAGGAAGTGCCCTTACTTCTGTCTCTGTGAGTTTATGTAACTGCTACCACATTAGCTATTTCATTAGCTGAGAGATATTTTTTCCCACTTACCTAGAAAGGAGCTTTAGATAATTAAGGTAGTTATCATTTACATTCGTATTTTATAGAATCCCTAAAGGACCTGTTTCCACAGTTACAGGTTACTAGGCTCTTGCTGTAGCTTAAGTCTGAAAGGGGTCACAGCCCAGAAGACACCACTTTGTAAAGGCGTCCTGGTTACAATCTTTTCTCTAGCCACTAGTCTATGCTGTTGTATAAAGTTCGGAACAGGCCTGGGGAAGCTCAGTGCAAATGTTGGGATGATCACTTTTGTCTCAGAATCTTCTGAATTCAACTGCAGAACGGTATGCTCTATTGTTCTGTTCTGTAAAGTATATTTAGCTTGCTTAATTAACCTATATTTCAGACAAGTCATGCAGGCATTCACCTAACTCTGTATATGCCTTTGTGATTAAACTTTAATGAAAGGGAGTCTAAAGTAAATTCCTCCATGCTATGGTTCTGAAACAGACAAAAAAGCAAAATGTAATATTTCTGTCAGACAATTTATTATTATTATGAATTTTCTCTGCGAAAGGGAAAAGAATATGGATAGAATGAACACAGGGTTGAAAAGAAAGGGTGTTTCTGATTATGCTTAATAAAGGCTACTTCAACTGAAGACAGGTACGGAGATGTAAAACAGTTCGATGTCAAATCTGGACGGGGCACAGAGCACAAGAGCTAGTACATAGTTGTCAGAAGAAAGTTTATATTTCTTTGTAATATGTGTGAAAAAACACATAATTCTTTATATTTGTATTTTCTCCTAAACAAATATGCAGTAGTGCTATTCCTAAATAAGAAAAAAAAAAAAAATCAATGCCAGGCAGACTAGCACTCATAAACAGCCTTACAATAGCGAACCACTGTGTCCATGAAGGAAGAAAAACAGATTAGATAAGAAAAGAGATTTCACTTTCAAGCCTCTAGTGGATTCTTAAAAACAATGGAAGGAAAAAATTATTTTATCCACTGTTGGGAGAAAAATGCTTTGCCCAGTGTCCTTTAAACTTTCAATTAGAGCAACTTGAGAGTCACAAAAATACACATTTGTTTGCTCCTATTTTATGTTAAAAGACATTTTTAAAAGATATTTATTACTAGAATGAGATGAAGGTTGGTCTGATGAAACACTGGCATTATTATGATCATAGTACATACTAATGAACTTTTAAAATGCAAATCATTGACCCACTAGGTGGTCTCATGGTCTCATAAATAGCAATCTTTTACATTCCAGCATCCAAACACCTAGTTAGGAGCTTTACAGAATGCACATTATAGGTGATACAGACCATAACAAGTACTTTGGCAAGGGAAAAAAAGCCATTCCAGCCTATCGTGTCAATTAAAATGAAGGGATTTTTATGTTATGAACCATATGTTCAAAGAACATTACATGTAAAATTACATACAATCATTCTGACTATGAAGAACACAATAATCCTGGTACATTAGTGTATGGCTTCTGGTGAAATTTGATACTGGTGTTTTTTCCACTTAGCTTGGGTCAAATAATAATTTGGATTGCAACCATTCCGTACTCTGTGCTGTGATCCCACCAAAAGTCAAGAGTAAGAAGATTAGGGCAATTAGATGGGAAAGCAAAGCACCAGTGAGATCTTTCAGAAGTGATAGTGGTGACGGTGTCACCACTCCCTTTTAGCCAGTGAAAAAACAGTTACATTGGTGCTTCAGAGGAGATGTGGTTTAATGCCAGGAAAGGGACTCAGATATGCTGTTGGCACACACATCCTGAGCCTCTTTTTCGCCCTTCCTAAATTTTGCAATCTAAACAGACATACAACCAAAGTCTTCAAGGCCCAGAGCAATGGGATTCATACCTTAGCACAGATACGCCTTTAAGTGGTACTGCATTAACAGCACATACCATCTTTTACGTGCCTTGAAACCCGAACAAAAAGCATAGACAAAGAAATCTTGAGCAACAGTTCGTAAGAGGTGCAGTGGCATGCAAACTAAAATAATGTAGTGTCCCAGCTGCTGGTGACACACGCACACCCTGGTGTTGCTGCCTCTCTGATTGCAAGGCTCGGCGGCCTTTAGCAATCCTACCCATCACTGAGGACTGAAGCAGGTGCCTGACTTTGCAACTAAGCCGGGGTGCTCAGACAATTCACTCTGGTGTAGCTGCTAGTGCAGGAGTAACCCACAGCTTTAAGGAAACATTTAAACACAATTAATATTAAACTACAGAAAATGTTTACCAGTTTGTAAAATTATTAATTCTATTTTTTACTGATCTGTCTATTTACCAAATTAAGCCAATATATCAAAACTAATGTCTTCCCTCTCTAATTATTATTAATAAAGACTGCTTATTTCCCCTTAACAAGAATTCATTTTCTCTCTTCAAATTAATAACAGTCTGAAGTAACTCAGGCACCACAGGGCCTGATTCCAGGCTCATTTTCAGTGAAGTTAATCTGGAGTAGCTCCAGAGCTTTCATGTAGCGAGATTTACAACTGTGTATATGGGAGCAGGATCTATCCCTCCACCTGTAAGCTCTCTCTTGAAAGTTATTCTGGTCTAAACTCCAGATCAAACTCTCCCACAGTACTGAGCAAATGAAAACCTTCAGCAGTGCTATCTTAGCTTACGCTTCTGAAGCCAGTGGGGCTACATATGCTGATTTTCACCATGTGAGTATCTGGTTTGGCCATAATCATTAGAAAAATCATTCCACATGCTTAAGCAGATGAAGAAATATGCAGAAAGGGCAAAAGAAATGTCGTTGAAACAAAACAAGGCCACCTTGGGAACACTGGCTACATTTCTGTGGTTCTCAGGATGTTGGTCCAGGAGGCTTGTGCGTTATGTCCTGGACCACCCTTCCCTTGCCATAGTGCTGGCCAGGAAACACTGCAGCCCTGGCCGGGGGGCTTTCACAGCACACCCTCTCACACAGGAGACACCTGTGAGAGCACAGCAAAGAGAAGTCACAAACTTTAAGGAAGAGGAAGCTGACATCTGCACCTCTGCCTGAAAACACAGGTTTTACAGGCAGAGAAGGGGGGAGACTGAAGGCTCCCTGCCTGTGCTCTTCCTTTACTCCTGCCACCAGCAGCTGGGGCACAGGACGCTGGGTGAATCGGGCACTGCTGGCCTGGGCCGAGAGGAATCCTGCTTCCCCCCAGTCTTTTCGCAACTTTTTGCCCCAATTTCATGTAGTAGTTTGGTTTCTGTCCATGCCTTTCAGTGGAAGAGAGCCTAAGATGAACTGCAAAGGAGCAAGTACTTGCCGTTTTGTTTGGGTTTTTTTTTTCCTTTCCAAAGCCCTGGCTGTTGTTTTATAAATGCCTTTCTGACACATATTTGTGCTTGAGGAGGTTAAGGAACTTTTGTCTCCCAGAAATGATGTCCCCAGTTTATCTACAACCTCTGTACAGCAAAAGCAACTGCAATCAAATACCCTCATGTTACCCAGCATTTAGCACAGCCCTGACCTGACAGTGCCATCCTCTCTAGGGAGGAGAGGTAATTTAGACTCCCTGATAGCTTTCTTCTGTCCAACTCTATAGTACCGGATGTTGCTTAATTATATGGGGGCTGTGCTTTGCTTTGTGCCTTTTTCCAAATTAAACCTCCCTTTGTTATTTTAGCACAGCTTTTGTCCTCCTGCTTTAGCTTCCTAAAGCTGCATCTGTACAGCATCTTCACCCAAGCATCATAAAAAATGCTAAATGACTTATGTAGGTCTTCTCACTTAAGGTCATTTCAATTATGGCAACATCAACAGATGTATACGTTCATTAATAAAAGTGTGATATGTGTTTGTGTCCCTCTGAAAGTTCAGTCAGAAAATTATAGATTATACTGAGACACTGCAGGAATTGCTACTCTGTAAGTCAAATGCTCTATTATTAAAAATGTCATCCCATATGAATTTCATAAATAGCAAAGCCAAGAACAGAGTAACCATTTTAAAAAGTCTAGAGGGGATTCCATAACAACATTTAAATGCATTACTACTCAAACAATTTGATTGGATTATAAAATATTTAAAACTGCAGCTGTACTTGTGGTGTTTAATGTTGACTGTTTTGATTTCTGGAACATCTTACCTAAGAAGTACAAGTTTACAAAACTAGTTATATAATTAGTATATAAATATATAAGAAAATCTATAACCCATGGAAATACATAGTTTCTAAGGTACTGTATATAGCTGGCTTATTCTACACACATACATAAAAGAAAACTGAAAAAGAACATTAGGCATTAGAGTTCATTTAACACTTGCCCCTGGAATAAAGCAGGACCTTATTTTGCCAAAGCTATCCTAACGACTAAAAATAAATATCACAAGAGATGCAGGACAGTGTGTGCTAAATAGATATTATTGGCCACATTCTCAGGTGGTGTAAACTGGCATTGATCCATTGTAGTTAATGGTTACGCTGACAAGTTTTGGCTTTATTTTCATTCTGTGCCCTCTAAAATTTTTTTCCAGGATCTCTCTTACATATGTATTAGGTATGTTTGTGTTTATAATTAAATCTTCATTGACTTTTTAAGCAGAAAGGACAATTTTAAAACCTATTTTTCAGAAGAATAGCTATGTATTAATCCACAAATATATACTGATGCCCATATGTTATAGATATCCTTTCATATGCTAACTGTACCTCTTCTGCCAAACTATCTGTCATCTCCGCTGCTTTACCTGGATGAGTGTCAAGACATAATTCATCCAACAAACTCATGTTATTGGTCACTGCATTTCCACGAAAAGCAACCTCATTTCAGAAGCACGGTGACTATCAGAAGTACCTTTTGTAATGGCTGACATTTTGGCTGAGACTTTGTGGATTAGACTGGGGCTGAAAGCATAAAGCTTTGCAGCTTTAGCTATGGGATCCGTTCTGTAGGCAAGTGGTATAACATATCCACATCCTTTGTGCAAGTGCAGAAAACAGTGTGGGTTACCTTATTTTTGCCGCAACGGTCCCAGGAATGCTCTAAATTCAAAGTTGCCACTGGGACCTTGTCGCTGGTGTCTGCTTGTCTCCTGCAGGCAGTCTGACCAGCTAATGAACTCAGACAGTGTACAACTCCTGTCTGTCCTTGCAGCAGGGGACAATGGACAAGGTCCTCTCTGCTTGACGTTGCTCCTGCAAAGGCAGACAGAGTAGCTGGAGATGCAAGCATGCCCACAATGCATTTAAGCGTGTGCTACAGGGGATTTCAAAGCTGTGGGGGGAATCTGAAGGATTACCCAGCAGGGTCATCCCAAAAGACACTTCTACCGGCATACAGTTTAAATAGCAGCCTATTTTTGGCCATAAGAGCACAGCTATGATATTTCACTTCAACTTGAAGAGACACAAGGACATCCTTCCACACTTTCCATTCCTTTATGAGACTCGCATTTCTAAAGGCATTTTGTTTTAGGCTAACTGATCTGCACATATGCAAATTCAAAATGCCCTTCTGAAACTTCTCTAATCCTGCCCACAATTTAAGCTTGGCATAAAAGCATCATTCACAGGTCTCAGCAGGCCAAACAACCTTGCAGACCCTGTTTTCCTGAGGGACACTCACCTGTATTTATTTCTATTAAACAGAAATTAACTTGGACCTCCATATGCAACCTCATTTGGCATAGTTAATTCCAGATTCCAGAGTTATCATTAAAACAAAAAGCGCATCTTACACATTGAAATCAGTGGGAATTAAACTTCAGTAATGTACACAAGGCTATAACAAAGATAATCAAACAGCATAAGGATAATCCACTAATTGTTGAAATGAGGCGGAACATCTCCATGGCTTGTCTCAACAGCTAGCCCTGGGCTGAGTCGTGTTTGGAGTTCAGGAAGTTTTTATCATTTTAAAGTATGTCAAGCCTGTGCACTTCAGGGCACAGCAGGAAGCAGCGGGAGGATGTTGCCTGCCCTGAGGTAGGCAGTTCTAGTCAAGGAAATGAAGATCACCCAGTTCCAGTTGAGCAAGTGAACGCTCCTGGTTCCAGTTGAGGGTATGCATATCCACCAGGCCTTCAAAACCAGGCCAGTGCCTAACTGGTACACATTCTGCTTCCTCAGATGGTCTTTGAAAAAACATCCAGTCTTTAAAAGGAACACAAACCTGAAGTTTCTGTAGTTTCCTGGGTTTCTATATGACAAAGAGGCCAAAGGCTGCTGAAGCAAATTAGGATCATGCTCTCAGTATATCTTTAGAATTATTTTCTTCTCAGCCTGAAAGCAGAATTTGACATTCAGTAACCTTTGTAAGTCCAAAGAAACGCTATTGACTTCACTGCAACTACTATAAATTTACACTCAATGTAAGTGAGAGTGGAGCTGTGCCACAGTTTGGTCATTCCTCTATGAATTCATACGACATAGAACAAGCCCAGCAATTATTTGTGGTGTTATTTTAAATGCTTAGCTTCTTGGCGCATGGTAATTTTCATGAGTGGTCCCTGCCCTTGATCATTTCAAATGGTGTTTGAAGTGTTTGGATCTTAAAAATCTCACCGGCTTCTAGGAATAGCACCTTTCCTATAACTGATTCTGTGCCATTTAAGAGAGAAGTTCAGAAAAAGGTGCACCGGAAATTTGTGCATGAACCTATGTACATAGTGGAGAGGTGAAAACACCACAAAATTAAAGAAAATGTAATACTAACAGAGCTTTTAACTTTTGGCTGCCTTTACTCCTCTCATTCTACCTATGTGTGGTCTCCTTGAAAAAATAACTAGGTATGTGGAAAATATATGATCAAACATTTATATTCAGGTGTAGCATGAAGGAGCCTGCAATACCTTTCCCCCTTACTACAACTTAGAATGATCGTGCTGGCAAGAAATTTGCCAGCTTGTGGTTATAGGCCAAGCAGCTCACACCTTGAATAAGGTAAGTGCCCTACTGCACTCATATAATATCTTGGATATAACAGACATACTTCTCATATCATTATGTACTTAAAAGTGTACTATACTTTTGCAGACGATCCTATAGGTCCAAATAGTCCAAAAACTATTTGAGAGGCAAAGCACCTCTGAAAGGGACCAAATACGAAGAGACACCCAGCTTCATTCTTCACCATTAAAGCAGTGTTTAGAATTAAAGTTTTATAGTGAAGGGGCTCTCCACTTTACCTCAGTGGAGTTATTCTTGATTTATACCAGATTAGAATTAGTCCTCACAACTGGAGAAATCTATTCTACCAGGATGGTGATGGAGGCATTGATCCTAAACAAATAAAATGACCTTCTCCTTCAATTACTTTGGGCTTCACTAATTAAAATAATTTTGCTAATGAAAGCTGCAAAAATATTCACACAATTCTCATGCAGTCAGTCTGACCTTCTGCTGATGTTTGTGATGATGGCAAATACTTTACTCACCAGAAAATGTATGAGCTATAGAGCCTTCTCTACAACAATGTAAGAAACAAGAACACCTGAAAATAATAGTTCATTAGATACTTCAGTATCAGTGGCAGGCACTGGGTTCTGTGTATACATGCATGGTGACTTAAAGGTGCTAACACATCTTCTGATCTCACAGCTTCATTATTCTTACCGACCTATTGACCAAATCTATTGGTATGATTTACAAACCACACCTGCAGATCCTCTGCAAACAGAGGTTATTTTTGGTGAAATAGCATTCCTAGGGACAAAATTACTGACTCAAACAGGCAGTCAAAACTTAGGCAGAATTTCTTTTGAAATCAGAGTATTGAATAAAGACTGTAAGAGCTGGGCCAAATAATTTGAGAGATACCTTAATATAAGCATCTGTAAAGTATGGCTTAATGCTGGAAAAAGATGCCAGTCACATGCTTATTAGCTTGTCCACTAGTAAAGTGTAGGAGTTTTCACACATTGTTAAGAGTTATGATTGTTAAGATTTTTTTACCAGCACTAGCACAGATGGCAATGATGTTCTAAACAAAAGGAAACATTTTGTTTGGGTGGACTTGGATGTATAGGTGCCCTGCTAGTAAGCAAGAGAAGCATACTGATCATTACTAAATTCTCATATTGTTCATTTCAACATCTATTTTCTACAGGTATTTCATTCCAAGTCCGAAAAAAATACTGTCATACTAAAGAAATTGTGTTAATTAACCAGCTTCTTCCAATACACAGTTCCCATCTTGACTTTTTCAGTGTTTTGACACCCTGACATATCATTTTTAATTGTGGTACAGTCTGAGGTCTACAGCTTATCCTTAGAGGTCTCCCAAAACAAATCCAACCAAATGCTGGTTTAGCCATGCATGTGGTAGTTGTTCCTAGAGGTAAAAATAAGGAAGCAGACAATGGAGGGGAATGGAGATGAGGAAGTCTTTGCCAAAACAGAAAAATGCTAATCCCCAAAACATTGTATATGTTGGAAACAACATTTAACGTGCTGCAAAAACACCGACAAAGTTAAGGAAAGGATCATAGCAGGGAACAAAACTGACTCCAAAATAGTTTATCACCTCCCTACAGCTTTAGTTACACTTCACATTAATCGACACGTTCCAAGCCTTTAGGTAGATTTAGCTATGTGTTTCTCATTATCAAGAATGAAAAATACGTGCTAAATACCCTGTACCATTTTGAAAATTTCAACCTCTGTTATTTTGTGCAGATTCAGCCATCACAACACAGTATTTTAATAAACTGTTTCCAGGAAAGTTCAGACTCCCCTCAGACACAGCACCACTTACCTTGCAATCAGGAGTAAGGATCACAGCCCTAAAAAGTGCGAGGATTTATTAGAGAATGCATATAATTTTTCCTTTCCATTTCATCAAAGTGAAGAAAAAGAATTTTAAAAATATTTATGTATGACTGGGCAGACCATGGGACTGGCGTGTTTAGTATCTAGTAATCTGTTATTGACTAAGGTTATTAGCAATTGCTGCGGGAAGACAAGCAGTCAAACTTCTACCATAACGAGCATGCGTAGTTGCTCCCTAGCTCACATTAGGTAATGTCTGGCATATGCTCTGAAGCAGGATGGTTTATTTCCCTACAAAAAATTTTCCTCCTGTCTTTAAATATTTGCCATTAGAAATCTGGATAGTCTTGTTATATTTATATCAGTGTCACTCCTTAAGCTTCACTGATATCTTCTGGCAATTAATTATTTATTCCAAGAGTACACTGTATACTCATTTTTAATGTACAACGTTTCAATTTCATTGTAAGTTCCTTTTGCTCATATTATAAACACTGCATGGTTGAAAATCAGAAGGGAGGAATCCCAGAAACCCAAGTCCTAATAGATGCAATATTAACTAGACATCCCTGAACAAGCATTTGGTTCCATACAGTGATGTGTGTATTTTATCTTTGTTTACTATTTGTACAGCTACAGCATGCAGAGAACCATGCGATTGTGAATCAGGGCTACGTTATTCTAGGTACTCTGCAAAGAGACTGACACCTGCCTAAAGGCCTTACATATAGTAAAGGATAACATAAAATACAGGAGATTTGCAGAGCGCCCAGGTCTACTGTCATTTACAGTTCCCAACTTCCAATGGCCTTATACTCCCATTGCTGTGTGAATTTGTATTTTGAGTCTCGCATCTCTCACTGAGGATGCCGAACTGCCTTGATCCAGTGAGACATGGATCAGTGGTAGTGGTAAGTCAGCTAATTTCCCTGTAAACTGGCATACAAGGAAGCCTGAAGGCAGAGCAAGGCAGGATGAGCTACCAAGGCTCCCTTGGTCCTTCCCCCTTTTGCAGGAGCCCACTGAAAGCACAAAGGCTGCTCCACCCGCCAGGCTGAAATTGCAATGGCAAAATAGCTCTATTGCCTTTTGCAGTGCAGAGGGCTGCATCCCCCATTTTCCACAGGCAGGGCTCTCGCCCACTTAGAGTTAGGTGTGGGTGCTGAGGAGAAGAAAGGGGGCTGTGTTTGTGATACCTTTTCATGTTTCACATAGCAAAGCACATGAATTGCTACCTACCCCAAACCAGCTCTGCGTAACTTTGCAGTTTGCTGGCTTTCTGGCATTTACAAAGGATTGTACAAGGCTACATCCTCCCTAAGCAAAGCCTTAATCTGTTTTCAGTCAGTTACTTTTTTTCTGGCAGCAGATATAAGGCCACACAGTCAAATAATGAACTTGTCTTTCATTTGGATATAGTTTATTAATGACAAAAACGCTAATCCATTAATCAATTTAAAACAAGTTGGTAAATGAAAAAAATTCTCAGTCTCCTTTAGTAAACAGGATCACATGCATCTTAAAAGGGGGCCATTATCTCCATGGGTTTCTCAGCTGAAGTTAAAAATCTAAAAATGATTTTCATTCATTTCTCATTAATATGCAAAATTATTCAAATTAGATAGTAATTAACCATCTACTCAGTAGAAAACCTTTTCATGATAATTTATGATAAACTCAGTAGCAGCTTTGATTGAGATTGATTTTTGGTGTTGAGAAGCTATCATGAATACAAAAAAGCACCTGAAAAAATATTTTTAAACACCTAACTTACTGCTCAGCTAATTATATGGTAACCATGTTCACAGATTATTTCAAAGGGAGGCCTATAGGCAAGATACTAATGCTGAATGAAACAGGCAAAACATCCTTTTGAGTTTGTCCTACATTTCATCTTAAAGCTCAGCTTTCTTCACATCTCCCAGCCTAATTCATTTAGAATGTTAAATGTTTAGCGCTGTTTAATTCAGCAAACAGATACATTGGAACTAGGGCTTTGCTTGATAAGGCTTACAGGATTGCTTTCAAGATAAAACTGTTTTGAAAAATCAAAATACATTCAAGACAAACTGTTGTTTTACAACGCAGTGTTCCTGGGAATATCACTATGATTTGTAAACAGACTCCAGATCTATTTTTGCAGATGGTGAAGGGAGCTCAGCGGGTTACGGGGTTAATATCAGGGGCATGTTGTACTATGGAGAATACTGTTTTGTTCTTAGTAGCAAAGACGAGCTTCAGGATTGGTGGCCATCGTAGCTCTAAACACTGGGGATTGCTGTTCAAAAATGTTATTCTCTTGAGGTGGGAAAACCAGAGGGAAAGAAGCATCGACCTTGTGCTGCTGAAGTAGCATTAAGGGGAGAAAAAACCCTATTCAATACCTATTGCTAACTAGTGGGAATTGCTGTGAGCACCCATGCCAAAGAGGCAGGACTACGGAGGAAAGAAAAAGCTGATATTCTTAAAGGCTTTTCCTCTGAACTTGATCACAGAACTAATGCAACCAACAACTGATGATCTCATAATAAATAAGGTATATACTACACATTCTGGGGATTTTGTCTTGTTTAAATAATTACCAACAGTAACAGGAGAAATAGGAACCTTGAAGCCAAACCTCTTGAACTATGTCATCTGGGGGGAAGGAGAGAAGAAGAGGAGGGGAAGGGAGCAGGTTTCGGTTATGAGCTCTGTGACTGTCCCTAAGGTTTAGCTCCAGCTCAGATCCAGAACTGAAAAGCCTGTTCTCCAGGGTGAAATAAAAGTTATGCATAAGCTACATCTCACCACAGGTAAATTTTTTTCAGTCCTTAAACCAAGACTCAGAATTGAGTAAACACATATATGTCTAATAAACACGTAACTAGCAACAAAAGGATAGAGTATGATAGCTTTGAACAAATCTCCATTCCTAGAAATACAATGGCATCAGCGTTCACATACATTAGGTCGTGGCTGAGTTTTATTTACTGCCCCACTGCAACCCGCAAAATCCTTTTCCTCATCAGCGTGCTGTATAAATGTCCTGGTTAGTAAATAATCCCCAACTGTACTTCTTGGCCCTGTGTCATTTTTTACATTGAAATGTATTTGCCATCTATTGACCTAGTACCTACACAAGCCAAAGCCTATTGAATCTGACTGCATTGTTCCTCATTATTTACCCTGCCTCCAATTGCTTCCAGATGGTACCGCGTTACAATGACTCTATTCATTCCTCCCTAGAAGGCCCAGAGGGTGGCAATGGATAACCTTCCCCAAGAGCCCTCCATTCTGCAGGCATAGAAGGGACCACATTCATCCCGACCGCATTCATCCACAGTCATGACATGAGAATGTTTTCAAAGGGTAATAAAAAAAAACTCTGTCAAGAAGTTACTGATGATACCCAAGTTAGTATTTCTTCTTCCAGGGACACGGTGAGAATCATCTCAGACATGGTACAATAGTTGCAGGATACCGAAACTGAAAGTCCTGCTCAGGTGACATGTCACACATGGGCCTCAAAAAGAAAGGCCATCTTGGGGAAGAAAACATCATTTCTCAGCTGACACATACTTAACTACTAGATGAAAGAGAGGGGAGGCACACAGGGAAAGATAGAGAAGGATTTCAGAGGGACCGATGCAGATTAGATGTTTTCTAGGACAGCAGAGGCTACAAGGAACAAGAAGTTTGTTCTGAACTTCCACATCCATGGCTTTTCAATGATCTATTTTTCCTACTTTTTGAGATTCAAATAAATTGAAGGTAGCCCTGTCTTTGACAAAAGCAGAAATAATAACAATCCTCTAGTACTTATAAACCTTTTCTTTTATTCCTTCCCTTGGAATATCTCAGGGGAGTTCGTAAGTATGAACTTCTCAAGCGGTGAAGTACTATTCTACTTATTTTACCAATGGGGAAATTGCAGCAAAGGACAGGTTTGGTTATGTGTCCAGTAGGTCACATAGGAAGTTTTTCAGCAGTAGAAACAGTTACTTAACATTAACCTGGAGCCCTAAGCATTAGCCACTAGATTTTCTTTGTGGTTTGGGGAGAATAGACACCAGTGAGAAGTCTGGCTGAGCAAGTCCAGAATTAAACAAGCTCTGATAAGCGTGTGCTGTTCAGGCAGCTGGTAGGTTATGGTGAACCACAAGAGCAAATAACATCACGCTTTATGTAGCACACTTTTTAATCTGACAAACAAAAGTTTAACAATATCCAGTGGCCCAGCTGTAAAACTGGACAGCAAGGAGGCCACAGTAGCTACACTGGGCAAAATTCCCCTGGTGTCAGCCTATTTACTCATCTTCAGTGGAGGGAAAACTGTAGCTTTGCCCTTGTGTTTTTTAGTTTAATTTCTTTTTGCTGCTTGTGGAAATGTGAAACAGTTAACAACCTTGTTTCAATAATATATCATTCAGGAGGGAGGAAAAATTGGGGACCTAAGGAGCCTGGCTTTTTTTCCCTCCCTTATTATAAAGTCATTTTTCAAATCACCTTTCTGACACATTTGTCCATATTGATTAGCTGCTTTTAGAATGACATTGTCTGACCTGTCTAAATCCATCAATTGCTCTCCTGCTGATGCTTAATTCCCAGGCTACTTTAGCTTTTAATGGTATGGTATGAATATTATTCATAAAGCCTTTTTGCTGAAAAGATCAATAATCACGTACATGTTAAGTTTGCATTCTGGGTGTTGTTCAAGTAGCCCTTTAACTGGCCACAGACTCTTCTATTTTCCTTTTATCACTGTGGACTGTAAATGTTACATTAGTAGCATTTAGAGAGTACATACTTGATGCTACATCCCCAGGAGTTTCAAGTGAGTTATCAGGAACTTGTTCAGCATTAGGATTAATGCATATTCCCAGTAGCTTTCATTGCATTTCCATTCTGTGTGCCACAAACTCCACTGTTAAATATGTTTTGTCCACTTAGAAACTGTTTGGTAGGGAAGGCTTGCCTTAATTGTTCCCAAGACATTGGGTAATGCTCTACTGATGGGCCTAAGGTTGAACTAATAGGCAAGTAAGATGCAGTTTAGCTTCAGCAGGTTTTAAAGTACTAATGAGGCACAATATACTGAAGTTAAGAACTTGTCAAGATGGGCAGTTCATATAAAAAGTTGAAACAACCTTTAATTTTTTTTTTCTTTAAAGAAATACAAGCAATGGATTACCTCAATGCTGAGATGATATATTCAAGTTAAATATTTTCTAGATTAATGGACAGATATTTGCCTTACAAAAGCTGAAGAATTCAAGTATCACCTGCATTTTATTAAATGTATGTTATTAAAAGAATTTTTAGGAAAGACTTTTCAAAACTAGATGCCCAAGTTGAGTGAAGCGCAGAATGTATCTGCCTGAACATTAGTAGGTAAATACACTTGTAAAATAGAGGTTTTCAGTTTGCAAAATGGGCAAGTTGGATATCCTGTATTCCAAGCTGCTGTTTACGCAACTGCTTGTCAAGCTGGGACATTTTAGAGCCTTAAAAGTACAAATTCTAACTAGTCACCATTTTAACTTTATGACATTTTCCTGGAAGCCCTCTCAGAACAAAAATGCAAGATTCTAGGTATTTTAGTAACTACAGGATTGACTGGAACTTCATTGGATTTTAACTACTGCATGCCAGGCTGTTGTGTTCAGTGACATAAAATATTTCATTTTCATTTTATGACATAAAAGTCTAAGTGTCCTGCTGCTGAGACGTATCAATCAAATCAGAGGTTCAAATGGAGTATTATCTTGATGCTGGTATGAGAGTGAAAATGATGCTTTAGTTCACAGTCAATCGGTAACGAATGTCTCCGCAGTCAATAACAGACTTCTGCATATACTTTTGCAGAGCCATTACTTCAGGGTTCATAAAGTGGAACACAGCACTTCTGACAATGCTGTCAGGTTGTTTTGGTTTTTTTTTTTTAGAACATAAAAATGTTGCCTACATTGAAAAGGAAAAAATCAAACTCATTTTTAGAAGGATCATTTTAAGACAGGCATTTCAAACAATTAAAGCCCAAGTGTTTTGTGGATAGTGATATTTCACAGATGTTTGAAGAATGGTTATAATCTGCCCAAATCCATTTTTCATGAAGACCACTGGAGAGCTGCAACAGGGGATGAGGACACTGTAGGCTATGCAATGGGATTTTTTTTTTTTTTTTTTTTTTAACATGACCACCTCTCTGGCCATGGAGCACATGATTATTGTGCATAAGTGGAATTAAATCTTCTCTGCACTTGAAAAGTTCAAACTGTTTTAATGCTGAGGGATGAACAAAAACGTTTAATTAATTAATAAGCATCTTGACTTATATTACACTTAGACCTTCAGTGGGCTTTTTCTTATACAGCTAACCTAGCTCACCACACATGCTTAGCATATGGACTTTTAGATGCATGCTTTACAAATTTAATACGAGCCTGTACCAAGCGGACAGTACATGCCCCAAGTACCACTTCCAGTGGCTCAGTGGAACTGTGGAGCACAGGTACTATTCTTCCATGAGAGCTATTCAGCACCACATTAAATTTCCTCAGTCAGGCACTCTGTTGAAATATTCAAAAAGAAAGTTGCTGCTGTAATTATAGAAAAACAGAAGTTTGGTGGTTTGGGGTTTTTTTGTCTTTCTTGTAGTAAAAGAACTAAAAAATGACTGAACTGCTTAAATGTTAGAAAGAGAAAGTATGACCTGCAGGTAGAAAGCCAACCTGAAAAAAAAAGAGCCCAAAAGATGAAGTGCAGTACCAGAATCTCTCAGTACCAGAATCCTTCAATACCATGCTGCAGCCCAAGTAAATGCTCAATTTCATAGGAATGCAGGATCTGCTTGAGCCTGTGGCTCTCCCAGTATAGGAGAAAAGGACTCAGCCTCAGCAGTCTGTGTTCCTGAATAAAAACACTCTGCTTTACTCACCGTACCAGAGCACAACAGGGGACAGGTAGCCTTTCGCACCTGGAAGCCACAGAAAGCATTTCTGCACATGCTTTTGATGCTTCTCCTGGCACACTGCCACTCTTCTCCCTCCCTGCATACAGCTAGGGCATCTAAGAGTGGCTAAGTTTTTCTGAACCAGACATCCGAGACTGCTCTGCAGAAAGGCATCAGGGGACAAAACCTAATAAGTGAAAATTTGCAAAATTCTGGCAGCATGGATTGCTTCTTATTTTTCCATAGCAAGTTGCCCTTCTCTGAGAGACCTGAATCAGAAATCTAGAGGCACAAATGAACTCCCAGGATTGGACGCTGAATGTTACTCCTAAAAAGATTTCACTTGGTCTCTTACATGTACCACCGACACACCAAACATTTCCCTCCAACACACAGATATACCTTGTTATTTTGCTTTTGCTGACGCTTCATAAGATGACCCCCTTTGCAGCTTCTCATACTCATAAGGTAGTTTGAAAGTGCTGCTGTACTGTGCTTAACCCTGACTCAAAGGACAAAAATCACTACACTGCAAGGAATACTGCAGCATTTGTCCTGGTTAACACTTACTCCTTACTGCTAACCTTGTGTTTTCTGCCCACCACATCATGCAGTTTTTCTGGACTCAGTATGAAGTAGCAGAGAAGAAAGGGAGAAATCCAAATAAAGGAATTGTTCTGAAGGCTTGCTGCAATATAATTTATGATGCTTCCTTAGCAAATGACTAAGTAAGGCTTCATTTAATATTATTGTAGAGATTTTCACAGTAATATCCTTTTTCTTCTAAGCAAGGTAGATAATATTGACAATGTTGCCAAGTAATTACACCAGCAAAGCAAGTGTATGGCAATGTGCGCCTACAATTCCTCTTCTGGCTGCCCAGCATGCAGCTCAGCAAGCAAGGATACAGGTCACTGACAGTCAAAGAAATGGTTTTATTTAATTGTGAAGCTCCAGGTTACAGAAATGCCACTCAGACTTACTCTGCTTCCCATATAAATAATTGATCATTTTATAGCTCAGCACAGTTACTATGAGAGCAGGTAATGCACAAAGGGTCAGGCATTTGTTGATACTTAGTGCAGTACGTAGGTAATGCCATGGAAGCCAGACAAAATTTCTTCACATGGTTCCTTCCTTCACCCACCATTTGATAAGACCATAGCTGAATGTAGTTGTGGGAACTGCTAGTTCAAACAAAAACCACCTAGAGAGCATACTGCCTCACCCTTTGTAGGATCATCTTGCTCTATCATTGCCAGAAGATTTCTTGGAAATCTCTGAAAGTCAGTGAGTGTTCCTTCAAATGGTAAGCACCTAGTCTCACCTTCCTGAAGGTTAATCGGGCACATTTATAAATCTTAGTCCTCCAGATTCTATGCAATGTCACTTGGTCAATCCAACCCACGAATTTCCAACACAGTCCATGCTTTTCATCTTCACTGAGGCATCTAGGAGTCAGAGAACCTGGCAGAAGCACAACTAGAGGAGACAGTGCAATAGTTCTTCCCGCTATGAATGGCTCTGCTGCAATGAATATGCCTGATGCAGCCTTAGCCTGATTAAGTTTAATGTAAGAATAATGTCTCTCTCAGCATGAGACACTCCTGGATCTCTTTTTCAAGATGTTCCATCTCAACCAGGAAGATGGCTGTCAAATGCACCAACAATTCTCCTTGCATACCTATGAAGTATGGATGCATGCACCCAGCTGCAATGAAAAAGAATGAGCACATGCTGACCTGCAAATGCTGAGGGGAGCTTCAGAGACTACAAGCATCATCAGTGAAATAGCTGTCTTCCCTGACAGCAGCGAATTTGACTGTAGCAGTTCCTGCAGTGGATTTCCCTAACTTCTCCTTAAAGTTCTATTGTATCATAACACATCCAGTCCAAGAGGTAAGACAAGTTCCCAAAGCTGATTAAAAGGAGCTGACAAAAGCACTTAAGCCAAACTTACGTTTTCTCCTAAACTGATGCCTGTGATTTAGTCACTAATAGAGTAACAATAAAAGCAAACTCTGGAAGTGAGTAAACAAAAGCTATTTCCTGCATATGCTCATGCTTTAGGGAGAGGCTTGGAAACTCCAACTTTCACAAAGTCCTTACCAGTACATGAGCATAAAAGCCTTTTTTCTTATGCATAAGGACTGACTCAGAATTTTTTTTCAGCTGTGAATCTAAGTGCTCCCAATTTTCTAAAATAAATTACATGGTAATTTACTCTGGTTAAAAAATGGTAAGAAATTTTTATCATTTACTCTGGTAAAAAAAAAAAGTTACAGTTATCTGCCCAGTGGATCAACTTTTATTTTTTTTCTCCTACATGTAAGAATTGCCAACTTGATAGCATGGAAGTCTGCATCCCCTACAAGACACACCTGTACAGTAAATGAAACAGCAGGTTATGTCTCCCCGCTGAGGTACCACAGTGTTTCAAGCCTCCTTTGGAAGGACAACCACGAAGAATTAGAATATAAATCCTTTCTAATGCCCATTCCATCCTTGGTCTATCTGCTATCACCACTAAGCAGAGTGCCAATTAGTGTCAGTTGTAATGGTGGTTTCTGTACTATGAACATTCTTCAACTGGGAATTGGACTAAAAGACCATCGTCTCATTTCACACTGGAAACCAAAACAGTCATCATGCAGTAATAACTTTTGGTCACTGCTAACCCAGACCTCATCAAACCAGTGACCTTGAAATGAAAAGGTCTGCGTCCCACTCCCTTTCCTTCCATTTCTCAAGCAGAATGGCAATGCCAAGAGTTCTTAGGATTGGAAGGAATCCAAATGTAATGGATATGTCATTGAACCCTGTGCCCTAAACTGGAAGCCAGTGAGATCTATTCTCTATCTATACTCTCTATCACTCTTCTAAGCGAAGATTAAAAAACCCAAACCACCACCACCACCACCCCCCCCAAAAAAAAAAAAAGCCCAAGGATTCCATTTTCAGCAACAGGCTATGAGCTGTGCAATACCTACGAAACCCATAATCGCTGACCCCAGGACACCTCTCACCACCAGCTGATAACCATCCAAAATTTTCCTATTGCAACCACCTTTGTTATAGTCTGATTTACATGCAGAACATTGCATAGTGGACTCAGTCCAGTGTAATTGACCACTTAAATTATCGGGTCCTTATTTATTTGAATTATTAGTTCAGATTAATTGAAGAGGCTTGTTACCGAGCCAATGCTGCTCTGTTACCCCTGTACAACTTGAGCCAAGTAGTGAGATTGTTTGGAATAACAGAGATTAAATTTTGGTTCACTGTCTTATTTCTACTTGAAAGTTATAAATACTGCATTAACTGGGTGATAATATACATGGTGATCTCTTTAATTTCCACTCTTTTTATGGGTTGGTGGGGGGTTTTGGGGGTTTGGGTTTTTTTGGTTTTGGTTTTTTTTTTTTTTTTTTTACAACAGTTGCTGTCTTTTCACTTTCAGAAAATCAAGACCCAGAATTTAAAGTGAGATGTGTATATATATACACACATATATGTATATATGTGCTATAAAAATTACAGCACAAATGTCTACATATGCTGTCAGTTTTAAACAAATTAAACTAAGGCTCTGAAAATATTCAATATGTGATCATTCTAGTTTTAGGTCCATGATATTTAAAATTACTAAGGCTGGCTTTTGCATCGCACATGAGACTTTTTTCTGTTAAAAAATAACAACTGTAAATCTGATTCCTCATGCCCAAGTAGTCCTTTATGAAACACGTAAGGAAACACAGGGTGGATTATCATGAACGGAGCAATAATCATAAAATTAGAAACAAAAGAATCAGACAGAACAAAGCTTTTTTTTTTTTTTTAAAGATTCTAAATCACACACAAAACATTTGTTCTGCTCCAGCTCTTTGTGAACTAATTGGCTCTCCTGGAGGGACAGGTAATTGTACTTGACTACACAAGCTGTCCTGAAGCTCCCTTGGAAAGCTCCAGTAAGCTTCCAGTGTTAGCAGCCATCAAGGATTTCACAGGTCAGGCATTGGATCGATACAGCTAAAAGCAGCAGGGACTGTAATGTCGACAGCAGGTTTCAGAAAATGCTGCAAGTGCCAGTTTGTTCCCCTTCATGCAGAAGCTCAAGACAGCTTAATTAACCCTTGGAAAATACAATTTATCCAGAGGCTCTGCGGGTCTGTATAGGCCTTATTGGTGAACTGATAGCAGAGATACTGTAGCTGGCAGCTTTGAATTCCCATTTCCCCCTTTAATGCTGTTTCAGTTAGGATGCAAACAAAACATGATTTTAAGTGGATATGTTTGCCTTGTCCTGAAGAGCATGCTACAGGAGGCCACGAAGGCAGCTGTTTTGTTAGAACTCACTTGCAATTTCAGCAGGAGCCTGGCCCAGCAGGTGCATTGATCACTCACATCTTGGGGTGTGTGTGTGTGTGCATCTGAGTGTGTGCATGTGTGTGTGAGAGAGAGAAAAAGAGAGGGGGAAAGAGTCATCTCCCACAGGCCTAAATGCTTTTTTGCCCTCTTGTAAAGATGTTCCCTTGTTAGTTGTCTATTTTTACTGTCTTTTAATACCACATAGCCATGAAAAGTACAGACAAGGTAATTTTCCACATCCCAAAACACCTACATTTTAGAAGACAAAGAACTTGCTGGGGGTGACAGACCAGTAAGAAGTTAGCTTGTCTGATGTGATATTCAAATTTGTGTCTCCAGTGTCAGGCCAACAGGCCAAAGGGTTTTTCCTTCCGTAGCTCTTTTCAAGCTAAGGAAATCTTCTAAGACAACATACATAGAGCAACAAGAAAGAAAAAATATCCAAGTTATTGAGGCTTAGCAATTTTAACATATAATATCTGCCTGTGAATTCAGCTAAAAAATTATTTAAAATATTAACTACTTACACGTCCATTAATTATGTTTTTAATTTGTATAATTTCAATGAAATCACATAAATGTCTCTTGTTCAGTCTATATTTACTTTCTTTAGTGAATGAAAACATGCCGCTTTTGTTCCAGAACAGTGAACTCTCACTGGAGTAAGCAAGGTAGATACCACTTTCTTCCCACTGGTTTGATACTGCTTCTGATGATAAAAGACTATGTGAAATGAGTAGGATGAAGCAGATAAAATCAAATTAGAAAGATTTTTTTTATGTGTGTGTGCGCATATCATCATATACACTCACACATATATGTGAAGACTTGTGACATTAACTATGCAACTTTGAATCCACATTTTCATCTTCAATAACCATTAAAGGCATAGGAATTTATGATGAAAATGCTGAACAATAAGCAACCAGGAATCTAAAAAAAGCAAAAGCAGGCCAGACTGTATCCGTGACTCTTGTTTTAACACATTCACAAAAACAGTGCAAAAAAAGCACTTGATAGAATTATTTAATACATCTATGTCACAGTCCCCCCATCCAAGCAACTAGATATTAATTTTTCAGTATAGCTTGTAGGATACAGTCTGCCAAAGGTAGTGAAAGATGCTGCTTGAAGATCTGCAAGCAAAGGGTAATGATAGATACTTGACACATTTCAACCTGGTATATTGCTACCTACTGGGGAGCCAGAAGGTTCTGAGGTAGGCCCACGCTCGTTTGACATTTGTATTAATGACACCAAGAAAAAATAAAACAGCGCTTGAATGACAAATGCAGAAGTGAGAAAAGGGCTGGACTATGCCCAACATAGGTGTGCAAATACAGAAGATACATTGCAGATTAAGAACTTGGACTTACTCATGTAAAGGCTAGTTTCACATGAGCAAAACCACCTTAAATACAAGTACACTGCACTCTCCACGAAGAGAGGGTTTTGCAGATGAATTGGCAACAAAAAAAAGACATAAGTAGGCGACAGAAAAGAAGTTTTATGGCCGCTTACACCAACTGTAAGTCTGTCTCCAGAATTTGAGAAAACATCCTACTGTTTTAAAGTCTTTACTTACAGTTTGGACTACAACCAGAACATGCCTGAAAAGACCACAGAATCCAGCTGGTTATCTAAGATTTGTGAGATCAAGAAGGATAAAAGAAGCATTGCTAAACACGTTGTCCCAGTTCTTAGGAAAGCTTGAAGCTGGACTGAAGAATGTGCAAGATATTAGACGGTACTAAGGGAAAGACTTACAATTATTGCTAGAATATCAGTTAAATAAGTGAACATTTTTGACTCCAGAATACACATGCATGTCCATGGAAAGACAATGAGGTACACAGGTATGAAAAAAGAGCTGAATTCTCTTTCTACCTCTGCCACCGATCCCCTTGCTGTTTCTGTTTTTCCTGTCACACTCTCTTTTTATCTTTATCTGCAACTTTAGTTTTGTTTTTACTGTTTTGGGGTTGGGTTTTTTGGTTGGGGTCCGCCCCCCCCCCCCCCCCCCCCCCCCCCATATTTACCACTGTAAGGACCCGACCTCTACTGGAACCACTTGGTGCTACCATAACACACAGCAACATCTGACCAGCTGGTGCGCGTGTGAGAACAATCACAAAATTTGTAGTTAATGCCACAATATGCTTTTGTGCTTAACCACTTAATTGTAACATGTCATGTTCCAGAGCTGTTGAGAGGCATACTAGCGTCCGTGCTGGTTAGACTGCTTGCTTTCATCTGCCACTGCTTGCAATCGACTTTAGAAAAAAAATACATGTTGCAAGCATTTTCGTCAGGAAATACAAATGATTACTGAGGACACACAATGAAGTGCATTTTAGCATTTTATGACAGTTCCAGAATACAGCAGGTAAAGATCCTTAAGGAGAGCTCTGCTCTGACATATTCTAAGCAGTGTTATTCATTAGAATCTGTAAGAGCAAAATCTAAATCCATCGTAGCTCAAAAATTCCATTTTAATAATATCAACAAAGAGCTTTTACATTCCCCACAATACAGTTTAAAAACTAAATCCTCCTGTTAATTATCAGGGAGTGCAGGCTCTCCAAGGTTGAGTACCTATTTCTGTTTAAAGGTCGATACTTTAAGTGCTCTAAAATCCACATACTTGCTCAAATTGCCTTGAAATTTGGTGTGCCTCATGGGTATCCAAGGTAAGGTGAGAGTCATAAGCTTAGGGTCACGTTTGCCTGTGCTTTTCAAGATATGGCCTGAAAAAACACCTTTTCCTAAGTGATAAAATTCTGAAAGAAAAAACAGTTTATTCTTGCATATCCTTAGTGGATCAAACCACAGCTTTCCACAGTGCTCCAAATGTTCTTAACATTCAACATTTGGCACCCTGAATAGGTAAGTGTCTAAATTCCTGATCCTAAGAGATTGTAGAACATATTAGGATTCTGAAATCAAGAATGGCTTCCACCTTACTGACCAACTTTCAAATGACCTGGGTGGTAGAAGAGGATGTATAATAACTTACTCTACTTTATAGCTAGTGGCAGTTTGCGTTTGATCCTCAAAAGGAATTCTGAAAACCAACTAGTCATGCAAAAACCTTTGACAAAGACATATTTTATTATTTGGGGTAAATACAGTTAAAACATTTTTGAAAAAGAAAGCAAGTTACACATATGAATTCTTGCTTTGGAGGACAGGGGAACTAATGAACAGTGAGGAGGCCAAGGAAGGAAGAGCATTTTAAGGGCAGTGGGGAGCCAGACCGGAAGGTCACAACTCTGCAAAGAACTTGAGGAGACCAAGGAGGAAAGGGGTGAGCAATTCTCATGCTCTTTTTCTCCCCTCTTATGTGTGTTTTGGGAGTTTCAGAGGCTCCTCCACATTTGTGTCAGGTCCTGGAGAAACCCTGTTCCTCTGGGAAGAAAGGACGGGTGTCCAAAAGCATGTCCTTCCACATGCAAGGAATAAAATTTTAAATCTGTGAAAACCAGGACATTTAAAATAAGATACCTGCCACCTCTCTGTAGGGGTGGGATGATGGAACGGGCCAGCCCTCACAGATGACTTTGACAAAGGCACAGGGAACAAGGCCACAGAGATGGGCTAGTAAGAATTCATCAGGATGCAAAAAAGGAATCTTATGACCTTATTTCTAAAGAGATACTGGCTTAATGAGATAAGAGAAAGGGACTGGAAATGGTGACTAGGGAGGCTCTATGTTTTTAGGAAAATTAGGTAAGACAGAGAGACTCACTAGTTTTATACTACATATTTAAAATTCCTGTAGCCATCCCATAATTAAAAAAAGCCCAAATGTTGGGCAACGTGTCATATTTGTGATTTCTCTGTTAGTAAGCAGGAATTTCTGATGACATAAAGCATCTGCTTGCTGATGGTGTTGTGAGGAAAATATGGATGAGTTGATGACCATACGCTTAGTTATTTCCCCGCAACAATTTGTTCAGGGGGCTGTCTCAGCTCAGGGCATGTGGTGTCACCCTTATCAGGAGAAAGTAAAGTTGGGCTTTAATGCTGTTTAAGTTCAAAAAGTCTTAAACTCATACATGTCCCTACGTATATGAAGATGCATGCTTCATTCATACTCCATGCAATCTGATCTGTTTGTTTTTACTGAGCACTTTGATACTGACAGTCTGAAAGAGTCATATACAGTCCAGTACCACTGGCCCCTCCTTTTCCACTTTAACATGCCTATAAATTTTTTTGGGGGTAATGCTACCACAAAAAAAAACCCCACATGCAGAGTTTGTACAATCTTATATGTGGAATGGGACATCTATGTATGTGCTAGTCATGTATTAATCAGCAAAATGTTCTGAATAGTAATTCTCTCAATAATAAATGTGGTTTAAAACATCTCCAAACTGTTATTGTAGTCAGGTTGAATTAACTTAGAAGTTCCAGGTGAAAAGAATACAGGAAATTTCCAAGAGGAAATTCGGCTAGCACCAAAAATGGGTCATTTGAGGTTGTGCTTGTACAAAATTTAGTCTAAGAAACTCTTGACAGTGGTATTACTTATTGTAAGCATGACTTTTTCTGTCATTGTTCTAGAGAACAGACAGATTTTGAAAATCAGTATAGAACCTTTCGGATTTGATCTAATCAGATTTTTAATATTTCATTCATGTATTTCCCCTGATGTATCACATAAAAATCATGCAAAATACAAGCTTATCGAGCCATAAATTCATTCCTTTTAAGTTTTGTCTTTTTTAAGTTCAGTGACTTAACTCTTCTAACCTTTCATCACTATCATCCACATAAGGCCAAATGATTTCGGAAAGCCAAAAGGCATCAGGTAAATCCTATAAAAACTGCTCCATAAAGGAAGGATAAAACTGCATCAACAAGAGGTAGGAAGAGCCTCTTGTAAGGCTGCAATACAAGAAACTTTTTGTTAAATCTCCTGTAAGAATGCCACAGCAGAGCTGCTTGCCCATCTGCTGCTGAAACATATGCCTCCTGGCACCATATCTAACAGGGTCAGATTCACAAAGGTGCTGGATTAGGGTTTCCTGGGGGTGCCTAGCCAGGACGCGGAACCTTTTCAGCCAAGATCTAAGCCTTGAGAAGTAAAAGAGGAAATGCATTATAGCATATCAAAGTTGCCTAAAAAACCCCCAAGCTATTGCCTCCCTTCAGAATGTGCCCAGTGTACTCTGAAACATGTATTGTCCCCTTCTGATCACATTACAAGGAAGTCGGTTGCTGTTTTTTTAAAGAGTGCTCATTGTAGTTTGACATATGTATGCCTGCCATAGCATTCAGGCATTTGAGTCTGCAGGTACATACAATTCATTATACACAAGAAGAATGCGTATAGAAACGAGGGAAAGAGCACTGCAGAAGCCTGCCTTGCAAACATGAGCACAAATCATGCCCCTGTAACAGCAGACAGCTGAAACTACAGATGTCCAGAGTATACTGCTGAGAGCATGCTGGAGGTCAGAACTGCTGCTCCAGGTTGCTGCAAAGGGAGTGAGAAGGCAAAGCAGGTGGCATAAAGACAGTCAATATAAACCCAAGTAAGTGACAGACGGAAGTGTACCTGACACTCCCGGGTGAGCAGCATGCTGCCCGTCATGAAGAAAGTCTTAGCTTCTCATAATTATACACAATTAATACAGAATTGAATTTACTATGCGAATCAATAGCTGTATTTTCCCCAAGCCCAAACAGTTCATGATAGAATTAGATTGAGCAAGATGGCCCAACAACGGGAAAAACTGGAACATGGTGTCATCAGGAAAGATCACCAGAGCCATGAAAACTGACAGCCATTGCCCTACCCCAGAATGGGGAGATATAGAGGACTGGTACAGAATTAGGACAGAATCGGGTCAGGAAAAGCATCCTACCGGTCCTATTGTTGGAAGGAACAACTGCCTTTTGCAGCAGTTTAAGACACGTGGCCTAAACACTCCAGGAGAACTAATTTGCTTTTCAAATCTAGCCAAGATATACCAATGTCCAGCCACATTCCTGAAAAGTCTAATAGTTAGTGATTTTACAGATAGCAAGGAGATTTTCCCATAAGAAATAACGTAATAGAAAAGGGATGGATGGATGCAGGACTTAAAAATTCACACCATTTAAATGCACAGGGTCAGTACGGTGAAACAGATGATCTTTCCAATTATCCTAGCAACATTGCTCATAAAAGCAAGATCTAAAATGAGAATGCAGACGAGGCATGCTACTGTATAGTCACACAGGTGATACTCCATGAATTTCTATCAGCATTGATGTGATACATAAATATTACTTAAATATTAAAAATACTGAAGACTATTGTATCTCTTATTTTAACATAAACAAGTTCTCATCAGGTACCACTTCAGTGCAACTGGGTGGCTCAGGGCAGTCTCTGTCAGAAGGGCAAAGGAGGGAAGAATAATGATAATGGGATGATCGGCAGTCAACCCCTAACACAATGGCTAGAGAAGTCACAGATACCGACACATTACTGTATAGACACAACAGCTCACAAAGCCAGAAGTCTTTGCTAACCATAGAAATCTGTTACTCTAGGTAACTACCTAAAGGTGAAGTTACTCCCAAGTTTTCTCTTTAGAGGTGTTCTGGCTCCAATCTCTGAGATTTTTAAGGGCCACCCCTCTGAAAGCAATCCTGGGAAACAAGCATATATAAGAGGTTTTTTGCCTTGCTAGAAAGAACATAAGGACCATATGGTTAGAAAGGGACAGGCTTCAGTTTCTTTGTCAGCATGAGGACTGTGCGCACTACAGTACAGCATAAAGCTTCTGAAAACTGTGGGAGAAAATGGTTAGCGTAAGCTATTAACTCTGTAATTTTCTACATTTGCTGGGCAAGTATCCTGTGAAATAGCACGACTCTCTCTGCGGTTACAGGGTCCATAAAGCAGCCCTCGACAACTGTTTAGATAGGAACCTGTTTTAAATCCTGAAAGCCTGGAATCACTTTATTTAGTCAGCAGTGGAGCAAAAGATGATTTAGAAATAGTTTCCTGGTGTGTCTGGAAATACATCTGTATTTCATCATATAATGGAACAAACATGGCATAGTTCAAATGCAGGAATTGGTTATATAGATGATGTGTTCATTATAGGTACAAATTAGGAAGCTCCTTTGGGAAGATCAGCCTATTCTGAAGGTCACTGTCAGGTCAGATTTATTCCAAAGCAGCCTCTTTTTACAGAACCTGAAACTAACGCACTTCTCTCATATGCTCAGTTTTTGTTCAGCTGAGGTTTTTATTTGTTTTTTGCTTTTTAATTTCAGAGAAGCCCCAAGTTTAGGCACACTTATTGCTGTCCTCACAACATTTAAAACCTTCATGCTGCAGTGTCATACCTGGCGAGAGCTGACACTTGCCACTGCTGTCACTTGTTTCTGCTGCTGATGCGAGGCTCCTAAGCCTGAGCTGTGTGCAGAGCCCTGTTTCCCCTGCAGCTCTACTCCAGCAACAGGAGATGACACTTTGCATTTCTGATCAGAGGAGAAGCAGCATCGCTGTCCCTTATCGTTCTCACCCCAGTTGGATCTCACATCACAGTAAAGCAGCATTACGATTGTACAGAAGAACTAATGCTCAGCACGAGAAGGATCTGAAAAGTTTTTCTGTGAAGAAGTGAAAGAGAAAGGAGTGTGGAGTCACCTAGAAAGGAAGAACTGAGGATTATGGCTTAGTGGGCATGGTGGTGTTGGGTTGATGGTTGGACTTGATGATCTTAGAGGTCTTTTCCAACCTGAATGATTCTATGATTAAGGTGGGGCTTTGCCGAGAAGAGGGGAGTGCAATGGGAAGGGAAAAGCAAGGGAAAAAAGCAAAGGGATCAATAGGAAGAACAGGGTGAAAATGCTAGCACAAAGACAGACAAGAAAGGAAAGGTCTTGCAGCTATACATCTATGTATATACATACTCATCTATTTCGGTCTTTGATACTGATTTCCTGTGGGACCTTAGAAGACGCGTGACTTTCATGTGCATGTGTAAAGTGAAGATAGAGACACTTCCACCCCACAAGTGGCAGCAGTTTCAGCTACTTGGAAGGAAATACTGCTACTTATATAGGCTATATCCACACCAAAACAACTACTAGTATTTTTGTGTTAAAAGCGGGTAGTGAAAGTAATCAATGCAAAAGCTTAAATAGTTTATTGTGGCAAGCCAGGCTGAGGAAAAATACACAAAATCCTATCTTTACTTCTCTGAGCAGCTAGCCAAAAACTCAGAAGTCTTAGAGTTTATTCTAGTTAGAACGCAGAACTGGCAATGGAGCTGTGTATCCCCTCCAAGCAATTCTGTTCATCTGTAAAGAGCATACAAAGCTCCATTTCCCTGAAGACAGTGCTTCAACAAGAAGCACTTTTTTGCTCAAATTCCAAGAACCCTTCCCAGTCAGTGCCTAAGCCTGTAGCCCTCCTCCCTGAGATTTTTCTGTGACCCAAACACTTGGCCTTGTTTTTCTTCTCTCCTATACTCAGAAATGCGGATGCACGCATTCAGTTAATTCCACTGGTTAATGTGGTAGATGTATCAGTCCCTGGAAATGCATCTTAGTGCTATTTGTCCTCACTTCTGTTTACTTTTGACAGACTGAGATATGGTGTGCGAGATTTGGATCAAAACTAAACAAATTTTTGCCCCTTCTGAAGCCTAGATGGTAGGACAATTCCTAGACTCACTTCTAGCTGTTTGTTCACAGCTACTAGCCTCTCTCTTAAAAATGAGCAAATAATGTAACGTTAAAGTAATACCTGATTCTTATTTTATATTGCATCAAGGATCTTTCTTATTCTCTCACTGTTGTCCTCTGATACTTGAAGTATCTCATAAAGGCCTAGTTTTCTTAGGGTATTGAGAGTCAATAAGAATTTCATCTCTTACTGTAAAAGATTGGAAACCTTGCCGTTAAAAAGAAAAGTTGGAAAACATGAAATCATAGAAGCCCAGGAGATAAATAAAAAACCTGACAAACATTTACTTAATCACTTCAAGTCAACGCTAAAACTTTGCAGAGGTGGGTATATAATTTTTGAATGCTTGAGACTGACAATTCTGCAGATATAAAAAACTGAATTTTCAAGTTACATAGAAATTACATGACAGATGAGAGACTTACAGCTACTTCCCAGCAAAAAGCAAATCCATGTATGTAGGAGCTGTGCCCATGACTGTCAGAAAGCATGAATAATTTTTAGCTCTACCTAGTTGAAATGGAAGTTTCACCACTTTACCATAAGTCCATAATATAGGTAATAAGTCTTATGACATGGTCCTTATAGAAGATTTTCTTTAGACTAGAAAATATAATATGATACTTGAATAAAGCAAGAAGCTGCAGATACCTTCAAGCCTACACTTCTGTCAGAATTAGGATTAGAATTTGAACACTGTAATTTTCAAACCTGCAGTTGTGGGTGACTGCCTATCATGCGAAATATTAAAAAGTACTAAAGGGTAAATTGCTTTCAGAAACCTAACTTTTCTTTAAAGCAAAAAAAACCCCAAACAAACACCACCAAATCCCAAGCAAAAATCCCCAAAATCATGATCTTTAAAATAAAAGTAAAGAGGATGCTCTAAGTACTTGCAGGAATTTGGAAATTCTGTAGATTCCTGAATAGGAAGATATTTACATTTTCATTAGATCACAAATATCTTGTTAACTTCTTAGGTCAAAAAGTTAAATGGTTAAAAAAGGCTCTTATATCTTATCACTAAGTGAAAGATTCTGCCAAGTAGTTTCAGTGAAATCAGTCAAATCAATGGATCGCTCTGCAGACGCACGAGACTCTGCAGGTTCAGGGTTTACAACACTGTGTAGGGATGGATAGCAGAAAAGTGGCCTGCAATCACCTCCTAAATCCAGCTGAAAAATACAGAAATTTGGATGTAATCTTTAGTTGCTTCTAGACACAATAGATCTACCATCACCAAAGCAGTTTCCAAGAATGAAAAGACTGACAAATATACTTTAAGCAACACGGCTTCCAAGACAACATCTGAAGTTCTATTTATTATGGGTTTTGCATAAAAGCTTACAAAAACTTTTCAAACATTCACCTTTATAGCTGAAGAATTTTAAACATTTGCAGGAGAAAAAAAAAGGATATGAAACACACTGGCTTCTTATCACCTTGACTCAAATAGGTTCGCAAAGATTTTGGTCCAAATATCAGCATGATAAACATGGTATTTTTGGGAAAAGTATCTGATTCACTCTATTGAAGAGTCACCACGTAACTAATTTAATCTTTTCTTCCTGTGCTGACCTGCAAACAATACTACATTGAAGTCCAGCTGACCTATTTAAAAATACCATCTTTGAATCTGATTTCCATTTTCACACAGCGAGAGACTCACATGATAAACAAACAGGAAAAAAGTGAGAAAGCAGAAGTGAAAGAAGGAAGAACTAAGTATTCTGTTCTAAGCCTTGTTTCCACAGAACACAATGAGGAGTTTTCCACTGACTTCATTGAGCTGGGACTTTACTTCAAGTAAGTGGGGAGAAGTAAAAGGAAAAGAAAATAGAACAGTACTTAGGCTTGTAATATAACTTGTGGTTACACAATGTAAAAAGATTAAAAGGAACTGAGGTAAGTAATTTATCTAGTAGATATAAGCCTTTTCAGATCTTTGAAAACCTTCTGCAAGTAGAAGTTGTGCAGAAGACAGTTACCTTCCCTTGATTTAATAAACTTTTCATAAAAAAAAGTTTCATGAAAAGTTTTCATACCACTAGACCAAACAGGACTTTTTGATACTATACAAACCTTGACTAAATTAAAATTATTCTAGATATTAGCTTCTATATGTTACAATTTACTCAGTGGATTTGTTCAGAATTATAGAAAAATGACAAATCATTAATAATACTATTCCTTAAATGACAATGTTAACAAGGGGTAAAAACCAGAGGAGAAAGCAAAATACTTGAAAGAATTTTCACTTAATTAAAAAAAAAAAATCATTTAAATTAAACTGTATCTAACTGTGAAAAGCTATTTTTGTAGTGGGTTGGAATATTACATATCTGCCACGCAAGATACACTTTTATGAATTAAAATATAAAAATATAATATACAAATATGTTTTAAACACATTCTTTGTAATCTGGAAATCATCTAGTATGTCACTACCTTCCTGGGCTACCGACAGCACTATAGTCTACTTCAAAAACACTAAGCAAATGCACTTTAATACAGGCTTGCTAGGTTGCTTCTTTCCCTGGAAGTCAATGGTTTAATTAAAAAACACCAACCACAACAAACAAAACAACAACACCCCCCCCCCCCAGATACAGACGTTTTGTGAAAAAATCCAAATTCTTATGAATGCCTGTTATACACCTTGGACAGGCATCAGCCCACTTGCAAAAGTTTTATGAAAAGATGCAAGTTTCATGAAAATCTGAATACTGACAAAGGTGAGGTTTTTGTTTGGTGCCCTTTGGTACCTCATGCTTCTGCCAAATGTCCATTAATTATGTCATCAGACTAATAGTCTGTTGTATTGCGCTGAAGCAGAGGCCTGAGATGCGTTTGGATTCCATTTAAACCCTAGGAGCAACTTCAGTGCTGTGATCACACCAGTAAAAGCATGTGCTTGTACTCTACTTTCAACTGCTTTCCCTTTCAAAGCAGTAAAAGTTCTTTAACAGCCCCCCCCGCCCCCCCTTTATGATAGCCCATAGTCTCAAGCTGGGTGCAGACAAAAAGCTTGCACTTGTAAGTTAGTAGTTTGATGCACAAACTACAAAGCTTTTGCTTTCTTTGCAAAACTGCAAAATCCTCAAATGACCTCATACGTGAGCATCATATGTCACCTCAGAGAGTCCATCACATATTAGCTCATACCACATTATACGATGAGAGGGTTTTTTTCAAAAAAAACTTGAAAGCATGTTGCATGCCTTAACAGTAACTAGTAAAAGAGAAGAATAATGGACTGAACTCTTGGACTTTTCAACACTTTGTCTACATTTCTGTTTCATCTGCTTGTGTTCATGACTCATTCAAATGTCAGCATAAAAACCACACTTACGAACACAGCCCTCTAAGCGTTTATGTTTTTTACTGTGCATTTTGAACAAGCTTTTTGATATTTTCATTTTACAACCAATTAATGAAAAACCACTCCAAGCCATAAAGAGGAAATAATGTCAGGTTCTGACAGATGTTTTGCATGCATGCTGCATTTATTACAATGTTTTCACTGTAAAGCTGGAATGAGAAGCTGCAAATAATATTTTGTTTATCCACCGCACCTTAAAAATACATCTTGGGGAACCCTCAGGAAAGTAGATGAAAAATCATTCCAGATGTTGATGACAAAGTTCTTGAAGTTACAGAAGTCTCCAACAATCTTGCCCAAAAGAATAAAAAGCTAGGTTCTGTCCTTATTATCTTTTACTTCTCTTTTTACAATCTCTTTAAACCTGGAATATAAAGTAACTATTACCCTTTTTCTACTTACTACACTTGGATGTCCTTTGCCTTCTGTTCTCTGGATTTCACTGCACAAATCAGAAGCTGAATGACTGTCACTAGAACCATTCTGCAGAGGCTGAGCCTGTGTCTTTATCAGAGTGATTATTGTTTGCAATAGTCTCATAAAACTGTTTTGTCCCCAACTACAGAGTTCCATAGAGAGATGTTTTTTATGCTTTCTCTGTTTAGAAATGACCTCTTAATCCACAAACCTCCTCCTTCTTCCCTTAAATATTTTTTTAAAAGAAGCTATGTTATGCCAGCAATTTTTCTTTTTCCATCAGGATAAAACCTCTCCTTGCTATAACAACAAAAATTTCAAAATCAAGTTACCCTTGAACTTTACCAAACGACCTTGCACAAAACATCTCAGACTAGCTGATGAAAAGAACATAAATCTTCTAACACTTAGACACTTGCTTAAGTTCTGCCTTTTCTAACTGGAAATTATAATGACTTTTTCATCAACCTGCCTCACGCGGTTGCATTACAGCAACATTCAGCATCAGCAACACAGTGTCATCTAGGGCAGCGTGGCTCTGAGAAGGATAGAGCTCAACTGAAGAAGCAAATTCCTCCGAGGGCTGCAGTGTAGTCCCTCGTGAAGCTCATCAGGAATCACAAGCACAGCTGCATTAAGGCTCTCTGCACTAAGCAGCAGGTTGCTCATGACAGCAACTGCTCACTAAAGGAGATGAGCGAAAACAAGGGAGCAGGAGGGTTTCCACAGGGCAAGGTAACTTTTCTGCCATGGACTGACACCAAGTTTTTGCTCAGTGTTACTAAGACCCTCTAGAGAGGCCATTCTCAAAACAGACCAAAGGTGATCTGGGCAGTTACCAAGCATACATTCTTATTTAATCAGGAAGCCTGCATAAGAACACCAATGAAATTAAAGCCTTGCATTAGACAAATACAAAAGCATCACAGTATCGAGGAGGCAAGAAAGAGTAGTGCCCAGAGAGTGCGTTTGGAATTATCTTACTCCTCCTTTTGCCAAAAAGTAAGGCTGTAATAGTACAGAAGAACTGGGGACAAGAAATATCTCCCAAGAACTAGAAATGAACCTCACTCCCTTGTGCATTTAGCTATTAAAAAAGAGATTTAAAAGTCACAGTGAAACTCCACTATAGAGTCAAGGAACAAAGCACATGAGAGCTGGAGAATTACAGGATCACCGATAGCTTGAGGGAAACTTTGAGAACTTAGAAACAAAGTATTGTGAAAATTAAGCAATTCCAATTCATCTAATTGTAGGGAACAAGTACAGAAGGCAGAACAAGCAGAAGGCTGCAGGGCAGTAAAACAGACTGAACTGATTCCTATTTAGTCTACAAAATCATGTTCAACTACTGAGCACAATTGCTGTGAAACCAGAAACAACGCATATATCTGATTAACAATATGCTACGGCTAAAATGTTCAGGTCACTGGATGGTGGCATCTATTTTTAAGTTAGGAGCAACTATACAGAGGTGGGGAACAGAGCTTCCTTTTAATGAAACAGGAGTGGCAACCAGGGTTACAAGTATCCAGTGGGTACACCTTTGCCTGACAGTGTGTACAGTTGAAAGGTCTAGCAATTTCAGAGATGTGAAGGCTGCGACAGCAACTGTGATCATCTGTTCAAACAATCAGAAGCTATAAAACTTTACCCTGTAATTTCCATACCCAACCTAGTTAACGGGGCCAAATCTGTGGCCTGTCATAACTTGGTAGGATGGAGAGCTGATAGAAATTTACTCTGAAAGAAAGATTACTTTTATAGCCTGTAGGCAAGAAATTCATCTCACAAGACACCTGCAAATCCTTCCTCTCTTCCATACTTCATATTTCACAGAGTACTGACTCAAGGCAAACCAAAATGTTTTCTAGACATTTTAAAGTAATCCCAGTTTTGGAAAGCTGAAGTATGGATTTGCTTCCTCTCTCCCAATCCTGTGATTTGTCCATTAACTTCATCCCATAACTGTTGGCTGGGAGCTTTTGGCTTTGTGTCATCAAGCCTCTTTAAAATAATCCGGCTATTTTCCATGGAGAAAAATAATCTATTTGTCAATACGCATTGTGTGTAGCCATACATCTGGGAACATCTTGGTGACTGGCCATCTTTCCCTCCTGGAAGAGGAAGGAAAGCCTGTGGCCAGGTATGCATTATATGGTTGATGCAATGGGAAGCCATTCCCTGCACAATATGCTTTAAAATCTGTGGTTCCAGAGTTTGTGAAGGAGGCTTAGCAGCACTGCAGAGGTTTTGAGGCATTGGATTAAAGCTGATAGCAAGGATTCCCCGGAGGCCATCACCTTTTGGTTGTGGTGCTCCTTATACATACGTTCTTACTGTACCGTGCAGTACACATAGCCTTTCTATAATGTTAGTAGAGGGTAGGCACATCTTCTGTATGGGTAACGTTTACCTTGGCTGCATTATTGCTTTTTCACATACCTTGTGAACAAATTTACAAAGAGCTTCTTTATAGATTTTCTGCCACCTATTAGAATAGGGAATGTAACTCCATTTTCTTTATGCATATTGTCTCTCTCATTTGGATTCAGGTGCCCTTCACTCCTTAAGAGTAGGGTCAGCTCTTTAACAGAGAAAAAGCGCAAGATTGTATTTCTCAAACTGAACGGGATGCTATCTATATGGTGATACTGCTGCTGGTTTATACATGGCTCTTACAGTGTTTACAATGGTTTCATAAGAATGCAAATACAACTCAATATGACTTTATAAAGCTATGTTGCATATAATTGTTGTATAGCTAAAGCTACTACTTTCTCCTTACAATGTTTCATGTCCACCTCTTCCAGAAATTTAGCCACATGCCTACCAAAACCTCTAACCAAAATTCCTAGGATGTCAGCTAGTTTCTAGCACCCTTTCCCCAAGCATTAACTCCATCAGGTGCTGAACTGAGCCACATTGACGGAAAGGATACAACGGAGAAGATTTACTGACTTACTGTGTGTGTACACAGGCAGTGGTGTAATAGGGGAGAAGGGAAGGTGTGGGTTTTTCCCTGCTCCAGCCCTACAGAGACAGGAAGAGAGCCATGTGTATGTGGGTTTCTTTTCCCAGGTAACAAGTGATAGGACCAGAGGAAACGGCCTCAAGTTGCGCCAGGGGAGGTTTAGATTGGATATTGGGAAAAATTTGTTCACTGAAAGGGTTATCAAGCACTGAAACAGGCTGCCCAGGGAAGCGGTTGAGTCACCATCCCTGGAGGTATTTGAAAGATGTGTAGACATGGCGCTTAGGGACACAGTTTAGTGGTCGACTTGGCAGTGCTAGGTTTACAGTTGGACTTGATGATCTTAAGGGTCTTTTCCAACCTAAATGATTCTATGATTCTATTCTATGATTCTGTCCTAGGTGAACAAGGGGATGGACTGGGATAGATTATTAAAGCTTAATGACCCCTTGATTAATTTGTTGGTGACATTTAGGCAGAGGAGGCAGCAGAACAGAGAAGAGAGCCATAAGCAAAGGGAAGGATGGCTCTGGAGATTGTCTAGGGTTTGGTGTCTATGTAAAAAAAGTTAGTACATGCCTTCAATGGTTATGCAAAACAGCTGTTTTATTATTGATGTAAAAAGTAGCAGCATATGAAGACTAGGATTCTTGGAAGGAAATCTTTTTTCTTTTCCTAAAGACATGCCTCTAGATTGTTGCAAGTGATATTTATATCCTTAAGGGATTTCATCAAATGCCTTCCCATGACACTCTACTTTCCATAAAGCCTCGATCTGATGAACCACTCAACTACAGTAGGTCACTGTAGTGATATAATCACAATGTCAGGGACAGACACTTATACAAGCCAGTAAGACAGTTTTATCATATACAAGCAGAAAAATTGTAGTCATCTCAGCTGAATTTCTAGGTATTTCAGTTACAGTGCTTTACTTTGGAGTTGCTTTTATCCTCTTGGTGCAATTTTCCAAGCAGGGCTTGACACAGTTTGCAAACAGTACACTCAGCACAACAAAGTCTGTGCACCATTGGTAGTGCTGCTGGAAAGTTCCCTGCGTAACTAAAGAATTCAAAGATGGTCTAAACAGCAACTGCTTCCCAAACCCTACCTAAGCCACTCCACCCACAGGCCACTCCAGAACACTGGCTGCAAGGTGGACAACACAAAGCCTTGAACATCTGCTCCCACCAAAGGGAGATTCTTGTAATCTATATACTAGTGATGATGCCATGTGAGTCTTGTGATTTATGCATAATGCTGTAAAAACTGCAATGAGCTTTGCTCCCTTTCCGCCAACTTTTTCTCCATTCTCATCTAATCTTCAGGAATGTTTCTGCCACTTGGACTCTAACTGAGCAGAATCATCTCTGAATACTCAATTGCTCAAGTCCTCTTGGACCTCTGTAGCCTCACACATGCAACAACTCTGCTCTGTTTCAGCACTGCAGAAGGTGTGGGAGACCCCAAAGAATTGTCCAGAGCTTCCAGAACTGTGGCCAGAGAGCACAAAAATGGCCACTGCACGACTCGTACTGCAAAATGAAATTGACCCTGCAAACATGTGACGGTGTCTAAGGAAACATTCAGCTCAGCTTTCTACTACTCAGCAATTCCATGAGAAGGTGGTTTCAGAGTTAAAATAACTACTTTGCCTTTCTATGTGAGCAAAATTTATAAGCACAAGGAAAAAAAAAAAAAGACTGTCAGATGGAGAGACCCTCACACTTGCTGCCTCTGGCATAAAATTCTGTAATTCATTCATTAGCTACATCCAGGTCATAGTTTTTCCAACAAATTTATAACTTAATATCTTAAGCCCATCTTCCCCAATGATGCTGAAATGCAGATATTATAGAAGTAGGTTAAATGGTATTTTTAAAGGCTATAGCTATCTCAATATTAAGAGCTATGGACCACTACTGAAATGTAAATGATATTCACATTAATTAAATCATAAAATACTTCAAACTAATGTATACAAGATGTATAATAATACATGCACTGCTAGGTTACCATGTATAGACTTGAATGAGTACTTGCGCATTTTTTTCTTAAGATAGCCAGTAAAAGCCTGTTGGTTTTGGTCGAATGAAATGCTGAATGTGTTCCACTGTGATAGATTTGTTTGGGAACAGGAAAATTTGCCCCATGTGTTCTTACTGTTTCACATAGCACACAGATGAGCCTGAGACATGAATCCAGACATTGTCTATAAGGTGCTGTACAAACAAAGCAACAGAAAGATGGCTTCTACTGCCACAAATGTGGTATGTGAATGTGAATTTTGGAGTGAATATATCTAGAAAGGTATTTCCTGGTGAGTTCTAGGGTACTGATGCTGTTAAGCCGAGTTGCCTTTTTCAACTCTGCACATCAAGCGTTACTAAAAACTAACCCTGTGACATACCTAAAAGGTAAGTAAATACGATCCATATATTACTGATGATGGGAAGAGAAGTTGAATGTAATGGCCTACCCAGCTAACAACACAGCATTGGCAGAGCAACTGATAGAAAGCCGGCACTTCCTGCTCCCTTCCCTTCTTAGGCATCGAGATGGAATTGAAATGTCAGTAAATGAGAACTATTGCAAGCTACTGCTTAGCGGGCCAAAAGTCCTTTTAATGCCCCAGCGTGGAAGGAACAGTTTATGGCTTTCATACAACCTTTGACGCCCTATTTGCAACTTTGAGCAATGATTGCTGTAATCTGTCCTAATGCCCATCCCCTGGCTTGCTCACGAATTCACAGTTTCACTGCTGTGTCTATATAATACCTTAAATATTGGCAATATAGTCTCCATTCAGCAGTTAAAGCAAGTATGGAGTGTACCGTAGTAAAACAAACAGCTGTACCCTACACAGAATAGTTCAAACCTCCAAATGAAATACTGAAATGAATCTCTACAGTGCATCTAGCTTTATTGCACAGAGAGATGAGTCCATGAAGACTATATACACAGAAGCATTATTTTTTGATGGAAGTATAGTACTTAGCTTTTAGAAAAGCAGTGCTGACTGGTTTTCCCGTGCTCCACTGTAAGTACCATGTACCCAGCTGTCCCTTTTACACAGCTTTATGTATCATTCTATGTATTATTTATACTTGGAAAAGGCAGAGCCACACAGGAGTCAGAACTCGTTTACGTATCAGTTATGTAGTAAGCTATTGATGCTATTATGTCAAAGGTATTTTTGTTTATTCAGCAGTTATGATCCACAGATGATGAAAATAAATTAAAAAATAAAAAATGAAGTTTCAATTAAGAGACAGTTGTGATATTTCCCCCAAAATATATTATAGTTCTATATTCATTTAATGGCCTGTTACTTTTAAAGTGACTGCTTTTAAAACAGTTGCACATAGTTGCCTTTATTATTACAAAAGCACTGTCAAGTGTAGAAGTATGGAATTAGTGTACTTACATTAAAGAAAATTAAGGCAGAATGCCCATCTTCTTAACTTTATGTTCCTTTAATAGACACTCATTCTTCATCTTTTTCCTTTCAAATGTAAGAAAGCTTGAAAGACTTAAACCAGGTTTAGTTTAATAAGAGAAAATAAGAGGACTGCCACACAGAAAATGACTAAATTATGCTCAGTTTAGGGGTTCCACTTTTCTCTTTTGCCTCAGGCTTTTGGGACATTAAGGCCATGTTATAAATCCTGGTCAGTGCTTTTTTCTAAAGAGCAGAAATGAGAGTTTATTAGCATCACAGTGGTTGCCTCAATAATGACAAAACAGTTGCTCATTACTGCTCATTAGATTCATATTAGATTCATTTGCAATAGCAATACATCTTCTATTCATACTCGACTGCAAAACAACAGATATGATTTGACACCTGCTGTAGTACAGAATTCATTAGAAAGTAATAATACAAATAGGAATTCAATGGATGAACTTAGTCTTCTGTCTCTGATGGGTCTAAAATTTGTCATTTACTGTAGAATTTATATAGGATAAATACCACAGCAGGAAATCAGCTTCTTCAAATCATATGTGCTCCAATAAAATATCACACACAGAAGCAGATATGCAGAGAGCAGACAGACATACAAACAAGCAAATTAACAGTACCATATGCAGTATATTATGTACGCAGTAATATACATGAACTGTGTCTGTTGATATCCCTAATATATAAATGTCGTTACTAATTTTTAAAATCACAGAAAAAAGCAAAAAGTTACATTTTCATCAAAACATTAAGTCAACAAGTAAACAGGTCCAATTTTCCCTTGAAAACTTCTGGAACAAACTGAGCACAGGACGTTTCTGAAATACTACTTAAATGCCGTTGTCTTAATTTACTCAAATAGTGCATAACCATTATTGTATCGCTATACTTCGGAAGCACTAAACTAATAACGGTGCTTAAATGGGCTGAAATCTCTTCTTTTTCTAGAAAATCCCATGGGGAAAAAGCAAAATTATCCCAAAACTCAGCAATTCTTGCCTTTTTTCCTGTGCAAGGGATGAAAGTATGCCCAAGTAACAGGTCTTCACATCATGAAGAAGTAGAGAAATAGAAGGATAGGTTGATTCCAAAATCTAGCCCTGCATATCCCAAAATAATTCACATTTATTACCCTCGGCCTTACTATTACCTTTCATGGTATTTCTGATGTTATTTCTCAAGGTACAAAACAAATATCCCCTTTCTGTCCTCTGCCCAGCTCCCAATTCATCTATCAAGTTAATTAATTCCCTACCACTTACTGTTTATGCAAAGGAATTTCTGTGTGTTCCTACCCCTCAACGCATCTAATATCTGAAAAACTATATAATTTTGGTTACTCTACCTCTGGAAAGAAATTTCTTCACAACTTCTTTTCAGATCTGTTTCTTACAAGAACTGGTTTCCAGCAGAAGAGGTCCTCTTCCAACTCAATTCACAGTCATGACCTAGCTCTGCTTTCCACAGCAGAGATGAATGTGATTGTTGCCCTCTGCCTTCATCGTTTTAGCGATAACATTCATGATTTAACACTTAAGGAATATATAGGACAGTAAAGATGAATTCTCAATGAAAGACCACCAAATATGTATTCTGAATTTCATAATAAAACTACTTGGTCTGATGCAACCTAGAATCAGGCCTGACTTTTCTGCAAACTTCTTAAGTCACATTACCAGCCCATGGTCATTCTGTGATTCTCCTCTTTTTCCTCCAAACCAGCAGTCTCAAAAAGCATAGCCCCAAATTTTGTATTATGAAATTCTGTTCTGTTTCTCTTACACCAATACTCCAGTGCCTCACAACTTTATACTCATCAGCAAATCATACAGGACATTTCTATTCTGTTGTTGCTGCCCATGAAATCAGTAATACTGAACAGGTCCTGAGGTAGATACTTAGGAAACCAGTAACCTTTTTTGTCATTCACAATTTCCCCTTTCAGTTTATTACTCCTTGCCCATTTCTCCACTGTTTTACACTTTTCACACTTATTCACACATTCCCCAGCTCAATTAATGATTTCCCATGTGATTCTGTATTAAATGCCTTGCTGAAGTCCAAATGAGTTGGTTCTATCACACTTCTCTTGTCTAGCAAATCAGTTATCTTAGCAAAGATAGACACCAAGTTAGTTTGGCATGATGCAAAGCAATACTGCATTTTATTTCATTTTCCATTTATCATCATGCACTGTTATTATTCTTTCTTTCAAAATTAGTTCTAAAGCTGCAAACTGTTGAAGTCAGGCTACCAGTTTTTTAGTTTCCCAAATCACCTTCCTTTCTTAATTGTAAGTATATTTTATATGGTCATATGTCATACTAGACACATTTATTTTCTTTGCTGTCTGTAAACTATGGAATGGAAGTTGTCATCTTCCCTCTTGACTTATGTCACCTGACACAAAACACTCAAAACATGTATTAAACAGAAAGACTGCTCACAAAACAGCATTTTTAAAAGGCATACCAGTATTCCTCCTCTATCTAAGTGGGCACTGTTTTCTCAGGACCTCTAGAAACTATACAGTATTATTTAAAGGTTATTTCAATGCATGATCTCTTATCCCTGCTCTTTATAGAGTAGACTTTATAGAAAAGTCATATACAATTACTCTGTGAGGAATATTTAAAAACAACAAATCTGCCTTGGTTCAGCCAACCATTAGAACAACAGTTCTAAGCCTGAATTTTCAAGAGTCACTATAAATGCAAAAAAGAAGGAAAAAAAAAAAAGTCACCCAAGCAGGGCAAAGCCTCACTTAAATAAGATAACTGCTTTTAAAAATCAGCCGTTGAGGAAACTACTAGCATGATTATTGGATAAATCAGAGCCCCAGATACTGAATCCAAAACCATCAAGTTATCCCATCAGTCTCCTTTCACAACTATGGTTCTGTTCATGGAATTGACTGCATGGTAAAGGGTAGTGCAGAACTATCAGGTAAGGACAGTGCCTTGCTTTCCCGGGCATGCTGGAAAAGCGACAAATCGCTATCTTATTAGATGTATTATACAATCTATTTGCCACTTCACCACTGTTTTTAATTAAAAAAACAAACAAAAACCCAAAGCACAATAACAAATTCAAAGCAGTCTGAACAGTCACTAAAATCAATGGCTTCCTGATTTCTCTTGGGAAAGAAGGCAGCAGCACCCTGCCTCTTTCTTTCTGGATGGGGTCTGAGAAATAACAATGCAAATACATTAATATTGCATGGTCAGGGCTACTTTCTATTAATATGCCATTAATATAACGAACTTTGCACTACATTTAAAGACCATGAAGATCAATATTTATTCTGAGGTCAGGAAAAAAATCAATCTTGCAGTAAAATGAGTCATATTTAACATATCCCATCATCATAATTAAGTTTATATATAAAAAGTAGCATTGATACACAAATAATGAATGCTATGACAGATGAGTCTTCCTTCTCAAGCAACTTTTTGTGAATAATCTCAGAAGTGGAAAGACTTAAATGAGTATATGCACTTTTTCCCCCGAGTGCTTTGCCAAATTCCTCTTTGTTTCTCTAAACCTTTTCACATACACTGCTGCATAGAAAAACAAGAAGTCACTGCTTCCTGTAGACCAAGAACACTGGTGTGCTACTGCTAACATTCCTGTAATTCCTTCATTTGCATTCCTAGATATCCTTTGAAAAGACCTAGTGTCTAAGTAATAACCACTATGGAAGCTTAGCAACCTTCCTCCTTGCTTTTTGGACCAGCATGTCTTTACTTTTATGCCTAGGATAAAATGCATGAGAATACCAGCGGAAGGAAATGTACTTATTTTCTTTGCAATGCTGTGACAACTTTAACTTCATGCAAATTTGATGTGTTCGATTTTGGAGGGGAGAAGCTCGAATAAAAAACGCTTGAAACAATGACAGAAAGAACGTACATTCAAGCTGCCTATATGGGAAACCAGTTCTAATGCATCTCATGTCCCATGATCTGATGGTGAACATTAGCCCTACCTTACAATAGCCATGGCAATAATACATACATAGTAACTCTCACCTGAGAATCTCAGTGCCTTAAATCAAGCCACCCGGACTGCTTCAGATGGATAAAATGAAAGAGATATGAAATTATTCGTATAGGTCAGTCAGTAGCAGAGCCAGCATTAGGATTCCTGGAATTACTCCCACAAGGAAAATCATTCCTGATCCCCTTCTCTGCTCTAACCAGTAGACATTCTGCTCTCCCTGCAAATACAATCCATTCCCACAACAACAATAAACTTACATTCTCTCTTAGCCACATTTATTTACTTTCAGAAACATGCAAAGAAAAGACTTTTTCTTCAATGCTCATAAATAATTGCTTTCTAAAGGTACAAGCAGTAAAACCTCTGACGTAGGAGAAGAGATAAGGAACACACTCAGGGTCTGACTGTCTTTTCAGTTATAGAGATAGGAACTGGGCGTAACATCTCATCCCAACAGTCATTAAAATGATGCGAGAGCAGGAACAGACTTGGGGAGAGGAATCCTGACCCTGACTGGTCAGACAGATTCTGTAGCTCATTCAAAAACCAGACATCACTTCTTCCCTGTTTCAGGGCTTTTGGTGCTTTTGTTGCCAGAAGGTTTGACCTCGTTGTATTAACTCCCTACTCTGGTTAGTTCAGGATGTAGAACTGATTACACATTTCTCTTGTATCGGTAGCAAGGCAAGTGTTAAAGGGAGACTGGGTAGGCAAGTTACAGAGGCTAGAGCAGTCCCTATAGAAGGAATTTATTTTTTGGTAAAAAGACAGTGTGGGTGTCATTAAAGCAAATGTCACCTATTGCCATTGTCATCTCCTGTACTTTAATAAAGCTTTTCAAATAATCTGTTTGCAGTATTATATTTAAGATGAAAGTTCTAAGATCTCCAGTTTCTTGCATTTTCTTTAGAGAGAGGACTGATTTCTTGCCTGCCTTTTAAAAGTCTCAGCTGTTTTCTTCTGCTCTGTTTAACACGTAAAAGCCTTTAATACTTTGAACTTATTGTGAGATGCAAAATACAAGAACTGTCTACATGGAAAACCTTAATCAGTCAGGAAGTTGGTAAATTATGTCTTCATGCCATCCATATTGAGTGTCCATTACTCCTGGACATAGCACATTAACTGACTCATTAGCTATTTCAAACCATATGGACTTAGGTTTGGGTGGGTTGCTCTCATAATATCCTGAGGTGAGCTTCCTAATTATTGTAATTATGTGATCTCAATCATGGGGCCAGTCACACAAAATAGAGTCAAGAGTCTTTAAAATGGGTGTCAATGCACCTAGACAATGACTGAGTTGGGCAACATGCCCCCTGGATGTTGGAGATCCCTTGATACTGCAAAAAGTAATTACTTTAAAAGTTCTAAGAAACTGGCAGCAAGCACAGTGACAACTGAGTAAGCACGGCAAGCACACGGGACTCCGCACAGATGCACGAACACAAATAGATTTCTCAGCAGAAACTGGGAAGCAGTCTGAAACTTGATGCCTTGTTGTCAATGGTCTTAATACAGAGATGTTACATCTCTAGTGTAAATTTAGCCATGATATTTTAAGCAACAAGGAGATCTGGAGTGGAAGGGGGGAATTAAATGTGGAAGTGCTAAAATGTCAGTGCTAAATACCACAAAAGCATCACAATGCAACAGTGAGAGAAGCTACAAGTTGCTCACCTACTGTAGCAAATTTAAGGGGCTTTGCATATGTGATACTGCAAGATTTCATATAATTGACTGAAGTCTTCTATACTCAAGCTTAGGTTTGAGCAAAGAGAAGAAAAAAAGATTGAAATAAATGGAAAATGGACTGAATGTTTAATGTTCAGTGCTTTAAAATGAAGACAGAAACAAATAGAGCCTCAGGACAGAGATAAAAATAGTTTGTTATATTATTAAATACTTAAAGCTGAGAATCTCGCAACACTTCTTAAATGCAACCCATGATAGCACAGCATAGCTTTTTGTCACCCTCTAGAACTTATTCTGGAAAGAATATTAGGAGTAGGGTGCTGCTTCTGAGCCACAGATCAGGATAAAACTTCAAAAGTTTGTACCTTACAGGCTCACTTCCAACTTTCAAAGTGCCTCTTGGGCACCTACAAATCCTGAAGACCAGATGTTCAATAGCACCAGACACCTGAATACATAGTTACATAGCAGAAACATACATTCAAAAGTTACTTGGATACATAGCTTTGATCCACTATGTAAAGTGATCTACATTGATATTCTCACCCCAAAACTAGATCACTGTATTTACCTTGCAGAAGGGCCAGCCCAGGGTATTAGCAATGATCACAGAATAACCTAAAAAGCATAGCACCATCGTTTTCTTTTTCAGTAATATGACAGTGACCATACCTGTACCAACTCTACAGACAAGCTTGGATTTCCTCACATACTGTGTATCAGTAAGTGTATACCAAGCTAAAACAAATGAATAAAACCCTGAAAATATCAGGAGCACTAAAACAAACATCCAAACAGAGTCTTTTCCACCACTTCTAATATATAATTGAGTAATGAGAAAATGCCCACCTGAGCCACATGAGGGATAGATTCTTCATGAGAAGGGCCTGTGGCTCTCAGCTGTTTGCAGCAGTGTGCCATTAGGAAGTAAAATAACAGTAATTTGGTAGCATTTTCAGTTGTATGCTAGCAGGATTTGTATATTTTTACTCTTATTAGCATACACACCTTTCTCCTATAAGGATTCTTGAATTTGGCAGTAATGGTGGCTGTATCACCTTGAAGAGAAATTGCTTCCATCATAATTAGGCTTTCCTGAAAAAAAACCTCCAAACAACAAACAAAAACCCCACCCTCGTATCTATAATTATTTTGGCCATTCATCCCCCTTACATCACATCCCCAAACTGCTAATTTGAAGCAACTGTGAAGAGGCAATGGAGGCTTTAACCTGACTAAATGAAGCTCATGTTTCTTGAGAGGGTTGCTAATTGGCTGATGATAGGGAGGAAAAAAAAAAAAAGCCCTGTCTCCAGTTCAGCCCAACAGGAAAAGAGGTTTTCTTAGTCCCGCCCACAAAACACAGGGATGTGCTATTTATAGGGCAAAAGGCCCTAGTATCAAGTTTGAATCAGATTAGAGCTTTTTGCAGGTAAAGTCTTTGATCTTTGTTGATTTCTAAAAAGATAAATGTGTTACTTTTTTATTTTGCCTTATCCAGAATAGAATTGTATGAAAAATTTGCTAGTAATGTTTGCATACATTTTTTGGTGGGCCTACTAATTATGGTTGTTTGTTAATAAACATCTGGATGTAAGTGATGAACAAACTCATTCTTCAGGAGTAGCCTGGTATGTGCAGGAAACTTTTCTTTTTAGTAAGTTTTTTTTGTCTGAGTGATATTATTGGCTTCTATTACAATTCTGTGCATTTGTCTTTGAGGGTTCTTTAATTCTTGTAATAAATGATAAAAGCTTCAAAATCCTTAACTCTGTCTGTTCTCTCTCTCAAAAAAAAAAACCAAAAAAAACCAAAACAACCCACCACCAAACCCACAACTATTTTCTGTGACTTGTAGGATATGTATCTTAAACCTTTTTATACTCTGTGATAATGTTAAACTGCAAAAGTTGTGAAAGAGCTGCATAATGTTAAAGTTGGCTGAGACTTCAGATACTCTTCCATTTGGATGGAGCTGAAGTTGTAAACTTGCAATTTCTTTTCTTTTAGTAGTACAAGGATACTTTCATTTAAAAACTGAAGGTCTTAAACCTCAGCTACCTATGTAGGCATCTGTGTTGTGTGAGTCAAAGGGATGTTATGTAGCCTGACTTAAGTCTTCAAAAACAGTAATGGATTGCATTTGCTACTGTATTCTTTAACAATGAAAGAGAGCCTTGTGTATCTAGTTCTACTTTTAGTTTTGCTATTAGTTTATAATGAGTCTTTTTAAAATAGCCTTTTCTGATGACTTCATTATTCCTCAGAACTGCATGAACTTGTTTTCTTTTTGTGATCTTATCCTTGCTCATGAATAAAAAGCACTAAATAAGCTCAAAACAACTTATATTTCTGGACTGTAAAGTTTTGCATTGAACCCCAACCTTTCATTAAATCAATGTATTCCACTAACTTACTGATGTTAGAGTATTCTCAATGGTTTTGTGGGAACAAAAGGGAAACCAACTCCAGTTCTTCTGTACTTAAAACTAAAATAAAAATATGAATGTTATCAGTTTTGTTTCCTTAGCATTGTGTATTTTTCTATTAATTCATAATTAATCTTTTTTCTCCACACAATTTCTACAAGTTTTGAGTGTTTTAATTTGTTATAGGTTTTTCTCCTGTTTCTACTTTAAAAAAAAGCGCCTTAAACTATATAAAAATGTAGGTGTCTGCCAGCAAGCTAATGCTATCACTGGTATCTGCTAAATGTCTAGAAGACAGATGCAAACCTCATCTGACTTGTTTCACTTTCTTATCCTGATGTTTTACTTCTGTGGGCAGGGAAAGATAGCTCAGAAGCAGCAAGCCCTCTAATACATGCTTTAGTTTCAGTTTAATCATGTGACTACATTTTTGCAAAAGTTGAGCAAAAAAGCTTTCTCCTTAAACAGAGGCTGGTTCTCTGATTCCCAGGCAACTATTTGAAGACAGTTTTCTTCTGAAAAGATCCTTTACTCATGGCAGAATGGTAGCTCTCATCCCAAGTGACAGATACACTGAGAGCACTGCCCAAATGGTCTCAGTGAATAAAGGTGCTAGCTCTCCAGTGAGTGGTAATGGTTTATTTGATGCAGCAGTGGGCATCTGATTTAAAAAAAAAAAAACAACAAACCAACCAACCCAAACAACACCTTCCTACAGCCTGTTTTGACAGCTGTTACAAAGGGGAGAAACCCTATGAAATGCTTTATGGCAGTCTTGAATTTGCTTGCTTTATGGTTGAGATTTCTACTGGCAATTCTTCAGCTGGTCCTTTCAGTAATGGTAAAACCACAAAGCCTGCAAGACTTATGAAGCAGAAAGGGTTGTTATGTTAAGGCCTAATCTACTGACAGCAATATATACTTTGTGGTCATAATCTGTGTTAGTACTTTTAAGTTCACTTGTAAATTATGGAGTTGCTGAAGTTGTTCTGGATTTTGATTATTCTTGAACCTTTTTTTGGTAAAAGGACTTGCAGTCATTGCTTGGAAGATGTGGTGGTCCCCAGTGAGCTCTACTGAGGTGTACTGTGCTGGCTGGGTGGGTGGACCCTATTAATAAAGCAAAGCTCACACAAGATGGTGGCTTGTGATCAGAGGTATGCCTGGTGAGCTTGGGAGGTAAAAAAAAAAACCCTTCATTGTGTCATTTATTACCAACTCACAGGCTGATGGTGGTGATGGGGCTGATCCACCCCTGGGTCGGCTGCATCTGTCCTGGAGCAATGGCTGGCTGGCCTGTGAGGTGGCTGTTGCCTTTTCCCACTGTGCTGTGGCGCTGCTGATAGCTCGTGGTGCTCCAGGCAGTGCAAGTCTCTGTCATCCCAACCGGAGCGAACACAGGAGGTGTTGCATGTTGGCTTTGGGTAGGCATCTACGTTTCTGTGTGTAGAAACGATCCTGGAATACAACAGGGAGGCAGTGGTGGACCTATGATCGAAAGATCCCGAGGTAAAAATGAAGTGGCCTGCCTGAGGGGTGGCACCCTGACAGCTCTGACTTCACTACAGCTCCTGAAGTCCTTGCTGCACACGGAAACCCCCCTTTTTACCTCAGGCAGGGAACAGTCTGATCAACTACTACTATACACACCAAAGCACTTTAAGAAAAACAAAAATTCCTCACTTGTGAAGTGCGGCTTAAAAAGAGGGAGAGCCGAAGCGACTGGAGCTCAGGCGGGGTCAGGTGTGCCATCTAACTTCTCCGTTTCCCTGCGAAGCGCCGGCGCCTCAGCGGGGAGCGCTGCGCGAGCGGCCGGCGGGCTGAGGCGAAGCGGGAAACAACGCGCGCTTAAGGGAGGCGCGCGACACCTCCCCCCCTCCCCGGCCGGGCACCGCCTCGCTGAGGGAAGCAGGGCGGCTGAGGGAGTCCCGCCCCGCCGGCGGCGAGGCAGGGCGGGCAGAGCCCGCGTCCCGGCCGGGGCTGGCCCGCCCCTTCCCCGCCCCGGGGTTTCCCGCGGGAAGACGGCAGCCCGCCTCCTCCTCTTGCTGCGGGCGGGCGCTAGCCGCCTGGGCCTGGCCTGCGGGAAGTTCCCGGCTGGGAAGTTTGCGGCCGGCGCCGGGGGGAGGCCGCGGGGGCCCTGCGGAGGTGGGTGTAGGGGCGAGCGGGCGGCGAGGCCGAGCGTGGGCCGGTTACTACCCCTGTCCCGTCGGCCGTTGGAGGGGAGGCCGCTGCGAGTGAGCCGCCCCGGCCTGCTGCTCAAGTGAAAGGCCCTTTGGCCCTGAGGTGGGGGAGAACCTTCCGGCGCGCGGCCGCCGCCCTGAGGGGGATCGTCCGGGGAGGCCGCGGAGAGCTGCCCCCCTGCTTGGTGTCTGTTGGGCAGAGGACATCGAGGGATATTGTTTCTTCTGGCAAAAGTCAACTTTTCCTTTCATTTTTTCCCCCTCAAGGTGCGATGCCGCCTAAGAATCGCGGCAGAGGCAAGCTGCCAGTTCCTCTCCCAAGAGACATGATCCTGAAAGACACCGAAGGAAAAGTCTGGAGGCTGGGCAGTCAGATCGGCCAGGGAGGATTTGGCTTGATCTATTTAGGTAAAATACTGGTGATGATTAGAAGGGTGACTTGCAAATTTCTTTGTAACTTTCTGACATGAGTAAGACAGACTGGGTTTAAAAAGTTACTGTTGTTTACGTGCTGGTGGTCATCTGTGTTGAAGTGTGGTTTTCTGAGGTTGGCAGCACCCTGTTGAGCGTCCTTGTTGTTCAAAGTGTTGCTGATGGTGCAGCGTGTTCTCCATGGGCTGTCCAGCCCAGTTTGCTGGCTTCTAGTGCACTTTTCTATGGAGCTTGTGTGGGGTAGGCAAGGTGCTTCTGCTGTCAGACTACCAAAGAGCGCTGCTAGGCGATGCTCTTCAAAGTAATGGGGATTCTTTCATGAGCTGCCACTTTGGACTTATGCCAGTCTTGCGCTCTGGAGCGCTCTGGGTTTCCAGTTATTGGAAATGTTATCTTCTGGCCAAGACTAAATCAGTTTTCATCCAAGAAACGTAACAGTAACAATAGTTAGCTGGGCGTTGCCTCTGAATTAGTGTCTTTCACCAGAGGTGTAAACGCTGTTCTTTATTTGCTCTAGCCTAGATATGTTTCTTCAGAAGAAGCTGCTGCATTTCACTCGGTCTGTGTTTTATAAGGAATGAATGGTTTTGAGAGGCAGTTTGTAAAGCATTCTGGGTCACTGGAGAGGATATAATGTATATTACTGTAGCTGGTCTCTATGAAAGGGCAAATCTTGTTTTCAAGGCAATATTATGAATTTGTTGGGATTTTTTTGCACTGCAAACATATGCAGGCAAACTAGTCCACAGTGACTGTTAGGGGCTAAATTGAGCTTGTGTTAAGACAGCAGTAAAGAATTATCTAGAAGCAGTTTAGTACATCATCCCTGGAGCCAAACATGATCTTTTAAGTTAGAGGTATGTTAACTCCCTATTTGGAGTATTAATGTTTAAAACTTGATAAGCAAGTCACTCCTATAAATCGACTTCCTTTTATGCCTAAATCAGCTATATTTTCTTTTTTTAAGCTTTTCCTTTTTGTGTGTTTCTGCCATGGGAAATACAGTTTTGATTGTTTCCCACTCTTGGTTTTTTTTCAGTTGACCTCTTAATGATGTTTCTGTCATATTGAATCATTTGTCGGAAAATAATCTGTTAATATAGTGTTATGCAGCATGAGCTTTCCACTTAGTGTGATTTCCAGATTTTTATAATGAGACAAGTTTTCATTAGAACAGGTATCATGTCATGCATCTTCTCAATTCTTTTGTCTTTAGTAACTCCTTTCAAATCTGCAGAGCTGTGCTAGATTCAGTGTGGTTTCATGGAGGTGAAGGAATTGTCCATCAGTGTCAAATTGTAGCATCAGGCACCTACTGTAGAGAGAAAAAGTGTGCATTTTCTATAGAAGGGTTAGCATGTTTGCTCTTTCTGTATTTGCAGACATAAATGTAGCACTTGTGTGCCACTGGTCTCTTGGTGACAGATTTACTGTGATCTTTGTTACATCTGTCTGGCTATCTCATGGTGCTTGTCTGCTTTCAGCTGTTCAGGAACATTTTATATTGCACTGAAGTGTTCTTCCTCTCCCTCTTTTTTTCCTCCTCATATCCATTATGGTTAATCACAAAGAATTGAATGGCAACTGAAGACTCGTATTTTATTTCATGGTGTGGTAGTCCCATCTGTGGTCAGATGTTGCTTCTCTAAAGTGCTTGCCCAGTTGTACTGTTCTTCCAGCTGTTAATGTGTGGCTGTAGACTACAGGAGGGTGGACAGTTTTACTTGTGCGTCTGGACTTAAGTTGCATCTAGACTTCAGGTTTGAGTGGAGAAACTTTCTAGGGAGGGGAAAAGGCGTAAACTGGCTTTTAGAAAGAAGAGGAAAATGCACTTTGTTCCGCTGAATGCCTGTGTAAATGAAGCAAAAAGATTTCGGTAACAACCTAAATGACACTGCTTCTGCTTTTCCACAAAGTAAACAGTCACTGAAAAACCTGGAGAAAACTAAGGCTGTGTATATGTTTGCAAGTAGTTTGGTGTAACAGAAGCGAATAAGTACATGGCAACAGTTGATGGCTATGGCCTTACATCTGCCCTATATTTGAGAGTTTGTTTTACTTTGGACTAGATTTGGTGTGGTCTGCTGCACTGAATTTCCTCACCAAGTGCATGGTTTGAGGCTGTCTGAAGGAACTGTTTTGAATCCTTATGCTGCTGTTAGTAGTTGGAGTGCATCTGACAGGTTCCTGTAGTGGAGTTTCTGGTCTGGTTTCCTTTGGAATTTGTATAATTAATATAGTTCACACATACCTAACTGCTCTACAGACTGAACCAGTGGTGATGATAGGGGTTTCAACTAACTGCAGTTACAGAGGAGTCAAAGCATCCTGGCTTGTATCAGAAATAGTGTGGCCAGGGAAGTGATCGTGCCCCTGTACTCGGCACTGGTGAGGCCGCACCTTGAATACTGTATTCAGTTTTGGGCCCCTCACTACAAGAAAGACATTGAGGTGCTGGAGTGTGTCCAGAGAAGGGCAACAAAGCTGGTGAAGGGTCTGGAGCACAAGTCTTATGAGGGGTGGCTGAGGGAACTGGGGTTGTTTAGCCTGGAGAAAAGGAGGCTGAGGGGAGACCTCATCGCTCTCTACAACTACCTGAAAGGAGGTTGTAGCGAGGTGGGTCTCAGTTTCTTCTCCCAAGTAACAAGCGATAGGATGAGAGGAAATGGCCTCAAGTTGCGCCAGGGGAGGTTTAGATTGGATATTAGGAAAAATTTCTTCACCGAAAGGATTGTCAAGCACTGGAGCAGGCTGCCCAGGGAAGTGGTTGAGTCACTATCCCTGGAGGTATTTAAGAGACATGTAGACGTGGCGCTTAGGGACATGGTTTAGTGGTGACCTTGGCAGGCTTAGGTTAATGGTTGGACTGGATGATCTTAAAGGTCTTTTCCAACCTAAACGATTCTAGGATTCTATTCTAGTGCAGTTAGAATATTTACATTCTTTTTCGTTTTGATATATCTGATAGCTTTTTATGACCATCTTTGAAACATCAGTTGGTTACATTTGGGAGATGCTGTGCATAGAGCATGTATGAGATATTGCCGTATGAAAAGTAGACCTTAGCATGAGCTAAGAAGTAGAGTTAATGTGTCTCTGGATATTGCCATTCAAGGATAAAGGAAAGGAAGACAGAAACTTGCAGAAGGCTCCCATGGAGAGGGGGGACTGAGGGAACTGGGGATGCAGTGCAGAAAGCAAGGTTGTAGTGGGTGCAGTTCTCCACGTGTAAGACAAAAAGTGTGTTCCTGAATCACTCGGAATATAGCTCTGGCATTTTCTGTGGCAGTCAAGTCACACCGAACCTTGTGGTGGTGTAGCATGTGGGATTCAGTCAGTTTCATGCAGATTTTATTAGTTTTCTGCCTGATCACACAGACCACTGAGGTGATTTCATATATTGTGGTGTTTGTTGCAGTTTGGCTCCCACCGAACCGATGTGGAAAGCAGTCAGTGGATTAGTTGAGAATGAGAATACTATCTGGGACCCTTGGTATTACTATTCTGTGTTTTTTTGTAAGCGACAGCGTAGCTGAAGAAATACAGCAGCCACTTTTATAATGGTATTTGTGTTCGTTTAATCTCTTCTTTCAGAAGTAGTGAATGTTACATGTAGCACTGAACTGAAGGCTAGGTTCCCCTTATAGCTCATCCTACAATTAAAAGAGGAAATGGACAAGATTTATCCCCAAGTATTGATGCTAACTGAAGCTTTCTTGTTTAGTCCACCTCTTTATCTCTCATATGTGTTTATATTATGTAAAATATACCATTCAGTAGGTTTTTTTGGGCTTGATCCTGCAAAAGAGTTTAGCTGTCTTTGAGAGTCAAGGGGAGTGAAGTAGATGACGAATGTTTGAGAGTAAGATACGGATGCTTGGTGCTGAGAGGCACCTTCTTTCTCTGTGCTGTTCAAACTAGTTTTTAGTGCATATACAGCAAGATGTGAGAGGACCACTACACTTTCAGTGAGAAGCTAACCCAGAAAGAGCTGTAGAGAGGTGGGCAAGACAGGAGAACAGGGACAGATTTGACTGCCTGCCACATATGAACAGCACAGCCCTTTTATAAAAGTAAAGGTTAACTTTGCCAGCTATATCTTTTAATAAGTATTTTTACAGTAGCGGTGTAAAGATTTTGATGTGCGTTGTTATAGCTAAATTTCTCATTAAGAGTACTCCATACTCCATTAATCTATAACAATGTTCTTGAGAAATTTTACATTATCTCTGCAAAATATATTTACAAGGGATGCATTCTGTGGAAGGTTCTGTTCACTAAATCAAAGCTGCTGAAAGCCATTTACTGACCCTGAGCCCTAGGATGCAAATAGTCTCTTCAGGTGCAGAGCTTCTGAACTTCTAATTATGTACCCGAAAGTTATCACTATCTACAAGTTCTGTCCTGCCTCACAAACGTTTTCCCTGATTTTCTAATTAGTCTTTCTCTTTCCTGTCTGTGCCATCTTGTCTGTTTCTTTGTTGACTTGTTCCTTCCCTTGGGTTCCCTTTGCGTTTTTATCTTGACCAGAGCAAATCCAGCAGCAGAAGGCTTACAAATACTGATTCCTCCCAATATTTCTGAAGAGGAGAGCTTCCTCTGCTGCCCGAAGCAATAGAAGCTATCTAGAGATGTTCTCTCAAGCACTGCTTTTGCTGTAGCAAGAGCAACATGGATCATAAGATGGAATTAACTATGCTGTTGTATGTTAGAAGTTTTATTTTATTTTATTTTTGTTACCAGTGCTGATTTGCTGTCAGGCACCTCAGACAGAACTGTTGTCTCTTTGATAAGGGGGAGCAGAATGGAGAGCAACCAGGGAAAAACGTGACATATTGGTGGTCTCATGGCTAGTTTGTAGCCCTGTGGAGAACAGTGGCAGTACATTGGAAGATTAAGCAAGAGTTGAGGAGGGTGCTACTGGGCACCTTATATTCTCTCATTTATCTTCCTGATCGCAGTCAGTAATTAACACCAGTCTTTATATAAATCATTCTCTAGTCCTGCTGCAAGCACTCTATTAATGCACAATTTGGACTGAAAATTTAAATGCAGAAAGGTCACACAATGTTTTTTTAAGATTCTACTGTCACAGTGAAATCTGCTGTACACAGCACTATCTACTTGCAGGCTTCTTTCTCATGGAAACTGATGGTTCTGCAAAATATTTTTTTAATATATATTTATATACACACATGTTTGTTAGATGATGTCTTTTACAATAGAATTTATTATGTTGCAAATGTGTTTTACTTGTGTTATACCTGTATATTGTAATGGAACTTTGTAAGTGATAGGTGAAAACTAAGAGTTTTGAAACCATTTTTCGTAGCTGGCTTTGCAGCAGGTGTTTATGTGTTGCTGTTTGACTGCTATTTTTGCATGTGTTGTTACAATATGGGAATCTCAGGAAAGTACATATTGATAAAGCTATAATTGGTGATAATTCTGCCCTGCTTGGAGATCTGTCACCAGTATAGCCAGCACACTATCCTTTTCTTTTTTCTTTCCCTCCCCCCCATTTTCCAAGAAGAGGCAAAGAATATCTGCTTGAGCAGTAAACAGTGGTTAAATGGGTGAATATGGTCTTTTAATACCAGCGACACAGGGGGCTCTGCTGCTGGTGGAGGTAGGTAAGAGGTTTGGTTGTGGCCTTTTCTGCTTTTAAGCTTGGACCATAGTACACTCTGCTGTTGCTATTCTGAGGCCTGGTGTTCTGGGAATCGGGCTGAGGTGTGAAAGAAAGTTTGTTTCTATTTCAGAAAGGGTAATTTCCACGGATAACTTGTATAGCTGTGAGCAGGGGTGTACCTGTGTCAGGGAAGAGAAGCGTTGATGGAAGCACGTTCTGTCGTTGTCATACTGTTCATTCCTTGGTTTGCATTAGGAAGCCGGCTTTAGCAATTGGTTCTAGGGAAATGAAGTACTTCAACAGTTGCTTAAATTAACTTCACTGAAAATATTTACTATAGTGCAGCAAATGAATTAAAAATGCAGTAAAAATGATACCGAAAGATATACATTCAGCATGTTTTTTATAAACTCAATGGAAAGAAGAATATTAATAGCAAAACCCTGTAATTAATAGCACTAGCAAGTAACTGTCTGGTTAGGGATGGATTTTTCTTAACCTTCAGATGTTAAAATGCATTTCAGCAAAGGTCTCATTGTAGCTGCAGGTGTGAACCTTAGTGTGAAAATAAATTCACTGGCAGGCAAACACCACTTCAGGAAAGAGTCTTTTCACCTAGTCACTAATATTAAACTGTATAAATATAGATATAGCAGGTAGACTACCTAATTTTTCACCCTGTCTATGGAGAAACTAAATCATAAGTTTAGCCTGATTTTGCTACTCGGTGGTTACTTAGGGCTGACCACATAGTACAGGATCAGCCTGCTCCATCTGTTGAAGAGGAAATACTCCCTGCCTTGACGAGTTCTTGCTGGTGACTGCTTCCTCTTGAATCTTACCTCTTCTATTTTTGGTCCTCTGTAGGCTAGAAGTCTGAACTTTGAAAGCATAACTCATTTTTACACAGTAGTCTAAAACCTTTTACAAAGTCTGCAGAGATCATTACCATTACACTTTAGTGTTCTGCCACTTAATGTGTTGGGTTTTGTTTTGGTTTTTTTTCCATATGTATGGACCTGTGATTTGGGAGCTGTTGTCTTGCTCTTCATTAGTCCATCTTTCAAGAGTTCTGGTCAGGGACCGAGGCCTTGGCATGCTAAGTAAAACTAGAAAGTCAGGAGAGCAGGTTTGATTCCCCCCCCCCCCCTTCAGTGGGAGATGTATTTCTGAGCAGGGTTATATGGTAACAGGAAGAGCTTTGGATGAAAGATAGGGCACCTGTTGCCTTATAGAGGGCACTCCTGTCAGCTGTCTTTGGCACCTGTACCCCACTGAAACTGGCATAGTATCTTCTGAGTGGGCACCATGTCAGACTAGCAGATGGGCTGGAGCAGAATCTTGCCAGAAAACAGTTTGTGCATCAAGTTTTAAATAGTAGAGGCCTGGACTCCCATCTGAGAGTGCTGTAAGAGCAGACCATGCATAGCTTTTCTGCCTGGGGTTAAAGGATGTGTCATACCTATTCCAGCTTAGAGTAATTAACTTTGAAAGTCGAACAGTGGCTTCCATTGCTGTGGAATACAAAACTTTGGCACTAGTGAATCAAGATTAAGGTTTCATAGAAAGATGAGTAAGAAATACAGTGAAATTTCCTACCAGAGCTGAATGTTTTGAACTTGGAGGCATTTGCAGTTATCTGCAAAATAGTTTAGCAGTTGAGCACCATTTTCTACCGAAAACAGTTTAGTTAGGTCTTGTGGAAGATGGTTTCACAAGCACGATACAGAGGGCTATGTATATGTAATTTGTATAATAAAACTCTACATTCATAAAGCTACCTAGAAGAATCTAGGAAAAAAAAATATTCATAAACACTGCTCAGAAAAGAGTCTGTCCAGGAAATGACGATGCGTCTTTAAAGTAACAATATGAGCAGAGAAGCAGGTCTTCCTTAGGCTGTGTTAAAAATGAACTGTAAACACCCTTCAAGCACTGAATGTTTCAGTTCTTGGGAAATACTGGATATTGCGAAGGTGAAGGGGGAAAGCAATGTGCTTTGTTTGCCTTTAAATATTTGCCTTAGTATCCTCCATATTTAGGAAATACTTGAAGTTGTGTGTTAAATAGCAGATGCTACTTTTTATTTATTTGTGTACATTTTGTTTTTAGTAACTGTATTCCCGCAACTTGGATTGTTTTTTATCGTTAGATGCTCTGAGGAATGGCCCTCCCCCCCCCATTTGTTAGCCATTGAATTTAACAGCTCTTGGCTTGACTTAAACGGGGTCAGAATTTTTCCAGTTTTTTTTATAGGTAGCCTGTAACTTTGAAGTGTGGTATTTTTGAGGTTAGTTTTTATTTCTGCAAAAAACTAAGCTGACAATATCACTCTTCAGGATTAGTTAACCAATGAAACAAAGCAAAAATAAAATACTAGCAACCCAAGAACTTCTGAAAATAATTGTAGTCATGTTTCCCAAACAAATATATCCTCAAAATATCCAGCAGTGGCAAAGACACCAGCTGTGGACAGGAGCAGGGATGTTTTTTCAAACTGCCAAATCAATGCTGTTTTCTTTTCCACTGTGTAAACTTTGTCAACAAAACTGGTTCTGTGAGAGCCATTGAAAATATTTCACCATATTCCAAATGTGACTGCAACAAATTAACTGCTAAAACTACAACAAGCACGTTTGAACTGGCAAATAGAATTGGCACGTTTCTTTGTCAGACTGCATGCAATTGTGCTGTGTGGTTGTAGGAAATCACAGTTCATCCAGAAACACCCTTTTGTTACCATGTCTTATTAACATTTAGAAAGCTACATTAATTAAGGTTGTGGCACTCAGCAACAAAACGGATGAAATTCACCATTAAAGTGGATGATAAGACCATAACTGCTGTGCCTGGGTGAAACTAGGGAATTCTGGACATGGGTTAATTTGAGGTAAGTTATTTGCTGTGCTGTGTAGGCACAACAGTTGGAAATTATGGCAAAGAATGTGAATCTTGCTGCACTGCTTTATTTCAGAGTGCATTTTAAATTCATATGCTTTTCACTGGCATGGTGGCTGCAATTGAGGAGTGAAGGGGAGGAAAGGAAAATAGGGCTGTGCCCTTCGCCTTTTGCAAATGTTTTGTGAGACTCGTCTTGGCATGAGATAGAAACAGCCACAGCCCCCTACACAGCTTCATCTTGCGCCAGTGTTCCCAGTTAACAATTATGCAGACAATGGTTTTGATTGTGTGCATACATCAACACCCCTCCCCCAAAATGTAAGGAGACTGTGCGTCTCTAGTTGATAAAAGCAACATAAACTGTAAACTGGGAACTCTCACGCTTGTTATGCTATTTTAAGATATCCTTTGCAAACATAATCTCGCCATATAGTGCTCCTGGTACTCTGTGTGTACTTATATGCCATCAGAGACCTCCTGCCTATCAGCATTGCTCTCCTGCAGGGTCTCTGCTTACTGTCCTGCAGTCTAGCATTTAACTGATTGTAATATTATAAATAGCCATGTGCTACCACACAGAACGAGGCTAGCACATGGCTAATTACGAGTATACAGTAATTAACTATGAGCTAAACTCGCAGGAGAGTATGTGGTGGTGGTCTATGAGGTATGTAATCAGACTGTTTGTTAAACCTTGGGAGCCTTTCCAGTCTGTTAAGTAACTATACATAGTAATGAGACAATTTTTTAAAAACCATTTATGTTTATTTATGGACAAAAACTAGTCTGTCTTATTTCTGAGCTGTGTATTGCTGCCTGATATATGAATGGTTAATTAAAATGATGTAACAAAAGGTAGGCATGCAACTTCTGCTTAGCTGTATGTATGAGATTAATTGTCTAAGCATTATCTGTGTAAGAAGTTTAGAGTGTTTTTCACTGTGAATGTTATGCCTTGTTTCATCTATGTGCAGTAAAAACAATAATACCATTTCTCCTTTTGTAGATTTGAATGTCATGTTACTCATTTTGTGGAGCATCTGTTCCTGTATCTTGTTGAGCTTTGTCTGAGTTTTCTCCCTTTTCATGTTGTAACGATTGCCAGTTAGTTTTGGTTTTATTTTTCTTCAGGATGTTCTTTCAGTGTGACTCCAAAAATCATCCGCACCGGCATAGTGTAAGAACCATGGGGGTTAGGCCCTTTTGCTGGGCTACCTCCCGTTAATTGCTCTTCTTCATTACCCTGACAGCTGTTACTGTCTGTTCCAGATTACCATGAATGAGGCCTCTCTTTATAAAATGTCAAGATGTCTACAGGGAAGTTAGATCAGACTCTTTCAAATACATTTAAATTTGATACTTCTCTATACCTATCCAACCTCTGTTAAGTAACAGTATTAAAATACATTTTCTTATACACAGGTTCTTTTCTGATCTGTGTCAGTAAGGGAGCACATCTCATTCTGTTTGAGTAATGTGATGGTGTTGAATACAATGAAAACACATGGGATGTGTTCCTTTAAACTAAAGTCTTCAGCTATTAACGCATAGCCTACATGTGGCAGAGAAAGATGAAGACTTAAGCACCTGTGCCTTAATTCCCAGTTCAGTATAATAATATGGTAAGAACAAAGTTTACCAAAATTTCCTTCCTGGTTGTATGATAGTTTTAAATTGTATTCTGAATGTGACTGCTACTCGTTTGAGTCTATAGGTAGTTCACACCTTCCAGAGCTACTGTTTTAGGATATGTTCATTTTATCTTCATGTGTTACTAGCACAGAAGCATTCACATGGGGAAGTGTCAAGCAGAAGGCAGTGGGGACCCTGCGGGTGTTTGGGGTGTGTATGCTGCCAGATTCAACCCAGATGCTGAATAGAATTGAAGGAAATGGTCGCTGAAGGAGTCTGTCCATTGTAAAAATATTTTTATGCCCTGACCGTCAAAAAATGTAAGCTTGGATGGTTTGATTAGATCCAAGTTTACTTGATTTTTATTATGTGGATAAAAGTAGTCTATTTTTGTGTGTGCTGATACTTGAAGTGTTTCACACCTGGACTGTTGTTGGTATTTGATCATTATAAAAAGTTTGAAAGGGACACTTATTTCCTAGGAACTGTATTCTTTTTAGTCTTTTGCAGTGATGATTCTAAAAGATGATTTAGTCTCATTAAATTTTAATCCCAGTGTAGCTCCATGTAGCTTCAGTAGTATCAGAGAGAACTGATAGTTCTCTCAGGGTCAGAAGAAAATAGGATTGCATTGTCTGTGCAGAGAGGTTCTGTCTCCTGGGCTGTAATTGGCACATGTGGTCAATTATTGTTTTGAAATCTCTACTTGCAGTAAGAGGCACAATCCCTCATCTCCCCTTTAGGCAGGTGGTGGCTGTGCTATCCCTAACTTAGGCCAGTGTCTAAATAATGTCAGAATAGAAATCAAGGTTCTAGGGCCAAATTAATTTGTAACAGAGGAAAGCAGACAATCCTGTCTAGAGGCATAATGTAGGTCATAACTTCTAAGTGGTGTCTTTGTCACGACAGTGGATTGACAGCAACCAAATACAGAGGTTATCCAATTGACTGGAATGACTTAAACATAGTCTGTTATAATGGAATAGCTCATTGTGGTGCAACCATGCGATGGGGACGTCCTGCTTACTCCTTAATTAGCATCGAGGGAGAGAGTTCTGAAAATGTGGGTTAAAATTGCTTCTGTACTTGTTGATTAAAACTTCTGTGTGTGTGTGTGGTTTTCGTTTTGTTTTTCTTTGAACTTGCAAAACTCTGACCTTTAAAAGCAGGAATTCAGACAAAATGTTGGGTATCTTTGTCATGTATTTTTTTTGGTCACCTTATGCAATGTTAGCTTGGTCTTTGTTTGCAATTATATTTTGTTGCATCCAGCTTGATCCCTGTCTCTTTCTCATTTTGCAGCTTCCCCTCAAACTCATGTTCCTGTAGAAGATGATGCGGTGCATGTAATTAAAGTGGTAATGTGTAGATCTAATTTCTAAATTAACTTGTATGCAGTTCTTTCTCTTAATTATCCGTCCTTATTTTCAGCATTGGGTCTGTATTGCATGCTTGTGGCTTTTGTTTTTTTCCCTGTTTTTTTATATCTTGATATACTTTCCCTGCTTGGGGATATATATGGCATTTCCATGACACACACTGTTTCCTTGACTTGATTCTTCCCTTTCCTTGATTACTGCCCTCAACAGTTTAGTAAGGAAAATCAGACTATGAACTTAAACACACCTGATCTACAATATTTCTGAAAATAGTGTCTTAAATAATTCCTGAAAGAATCTGTGTTGTTTATGAAAATGTGTTGCCAAACAACTTTTTTTTTTTTTTTTTTTAAGCTATTTATTAAAATTACATTTCAGATGGCATGGTATATGGGCGGTGAGGGGAAAAAAAAAGGGGGTTTCATCCTCTTTGAATTTCTCATACACCTTTAGAAACTGTTGTCTTTCATTTTATGATACTAAGTTTATTTCTCACTAGGAATATCTTGAAAATGGCCCGTTATTTTCTGAACTGAAATTTTACCAGAGGGCTGCAAAACAAGAGCATAGTAAGTAATATATCAGTTCTGATTCAGGTAGATTTAAGGGCAAGTTTGGGTTTAACTACTTCTAGTAAGAACTGTTGCTTTAGAGCTTGATAGCCAACTCATTTCATATACACTGAACTAATAATAGTTGGTGCTATAATAATTTTAGATTGCTATAGGTTTCTTTACTTGGATGTCATCCTTGTCCTTTCTGATCAGGAGGGAGAACAGAAGCGTGCCAAATTTATTATGTGCACACTTCAGAGTGCACAACAATGAATGGACTCCAGAGAGAGGCCAGCCTTAGAACAGAGGTACTACATGGACTAATTAGTGACCGTATTTCTGAGAGTAACTATTTCCATGTGCAGAGCTAAGAGTGTGTGTAATCATTGCAGGATTTAGTAGTAATCAAGGCACTTGATTCTGCAGACACTTAAGCATGAATGTGATTTATTCATGGGAACTGTCCTAAAGACTTTAGATGACTTAGATTGCTGGTAGACATAAACACTTTCGATAGCTTGAAGCATTCTGTATTGAATAAAGTAGAGCTTCTAAAGGAATTATTTCTTCAGCTATTGATAATTGCTTATCTGCCTTCTAAGGGAACAAAGTACCACTTTGCTAGAACAAAAAACTGCTTCTTGTGTTGCAGAATGTAGAGAACTTCAGAGTAAAGTTATGGTCTGAATTGTTTGCTACACAAACTGCCAAATAAGTCTTATTTGTTTCATTGTTTCATTTAAAGGCTTGGCTTGATAGCTAAAAGAAAAACAACAAAAAAAACCCCACACCAAACCTGAAATTCTCTAGCTACCTTTAACCCAATGTTATCTTTTTATTATCATTACAGTAAGAAAATGGATGAATCTCAAAAAAATAAAATGTTTAGGAATTCCAGTGTTTTGGGGATCAGGCTTGGCTGAGTACAAGGGAAAAAGGTAATAAGATGAATTGTAATTATTAAGCCTCAAATTGACTGAAGATCCATTTTCAACAAAATGGAGATAAGTCCTTTCAATCTGACACAAACTTGCAGTCTTGTCTTAAAGGATTCCTCCCTTTTAAATATTTCCTGGTAGCTATAGATTCATGGTCATGGAGCGACTGGGGGAAGACCTTCAAAGAATATTTGAAGATTGTGGAAGCAGATTTAAGAAGGAGACTGTTCTGCAACTTGGGGCACGAATGGTATGTACAGAGAGAGAGGAAATTGCTGTCTCAAACTTGCTGAGTTCAACTAGAAAATTATCTTTCTAATATAGTTCCTTCAGGTAGCTCTTGAGTTTAGAATTAAACGTGTAAATGCTATGTATTTTCTTATTTTCCATCTTTTTTTAAAATAAAATGAGTATTAAGTAGAACATCGAGACCCCCTGCAGACTGGAAGTTGGTGGGCTGAAATCAAATTTTTTTCTAATAGGTTAAAACATAGACCATACACTTCAAAATGCGTGCCTAGACTGAGATGTGTAAGCCTATTCTTATATGCTTTAACATGTATTGATTTTTTTTGCCAATGTCTGAAGGGTATTGTATTAAACATCCATATTTGTCAAAGTTCACAATTGCATGCCTGAATGCAAAATTTTCAGTGTGTTTGCTGAATGCACTGATTGTACAGGCCAGGATTAGGCTAGTCTGCAAATACCAGTTTTGTTTTCAAATGTGTGTAGACTGGCACATACTAATGGAAGATTGTATACGTGCTCCTTTGTAATATCATTTGTGTTGTGAAAGACTGCTATTATTGAACAGAGGTGCACAGCAAACGGAATAGAGGCAATAGTCATAAGTTGCAGGAAGAGGAACTCTGAGTATAAAGAAAATGTTTTCGCAGAAAGAGTGTCTTAGCACTGGAATGTGCTTCGCAGAGGCTGTGAAATGTTCATCCTTGGGGACTTTTAAAACTTGACTATTCAGTCTCTTGTACAACCTGGTCTAACTTACATTAGTCCTGCTTGAAGCAGGGGGTTTAGACTGGACATCTCCAAAGTTTCCTTTTAACCTAAATAATAATAATAATGATAATTAAAAAAAAAGTGAAGGGCTTTCATAGTCACATAATTGACAAACTTGTAGCAATCTTTGTACTCTCCAAAAGCCAGGATTAGATTGTTGTTTGTATGAGTTGCCAAGTGCAAACGTGTTTTTTAATAACAGTTGGAGCTATCATACCTCAATAAGAAGCTGAAGAAGGATGATGATGCAGGGGGATGGTGACATGAAATGCAGGTCATATAATAACTGTCAGGATCAAATATATTATAAACCTTCAGGGCTGACTGAATATGTTCTTTTTAAGAGCTTGGTGTTCTCAACATTTCCTCCAGTGTTTATAAAGTGCTAGTTTCATTCTTGCTTTGTGACCTTAGAAGCTGGTACTCACAGGTACTTACACAGGGATACCTCATGGCAAAGTATGGCTTGTTTATTATTTGCCATCCGCTATGTGCCTGGTGGGAACAGACCCTGTGGACAGAGTAGGTAGTCCTTGTGCTCTAACTCAAAACAAATTTGTCAGCCCAGTCTGTGTAGGCCTTGATTTCACTGTATAAGTGAGAAATATTTGGTGGTAGGGTTAGGGGCAGAGTGGAGAAGATGATGGTTTTCTTTTCTGTTCTAAATCCTTTCCTAGTTGGATACTTTGGAATATATACATGAAAATGAGTATGTTCATGGTGACATTAAAGCAGCAAATCTACTTTTGGGCTACACCAATCCACACGAGGTAAGCATGTTTACTTATCTACACTGTTACTCTAATGTGTTTATAACTGTTTAATAGTTTTAAGTTATGTATGTTCTGCATTAACAATTCACATAGTAAAAGAAGTTTATGCATGAACTTTCACATCCTCTCACGACAAATCTGAGAGTGGCTCTGTGGAGCTTAAGGTCTGAGAAAGAAGCAGGACAAAACTCTGCTTTGTTCCCTTTGTGCTCTGCTGACTGGCATACTGGTATGGATAGGTAAACTAATGAAGAGGGTAAGGCAAGTTAGAGGACCTGATTGCTGTTCTAGGTTATGCCAGCTTAAGTATATTAGTAGAGTTGAAGGATGTGGCCCGTTGAATTTTCATTCTTGGGAAGTTCTAGCTTTCTAATATTGTCATGAATTGTGTTTCCATGCCACTAACTCTTACGTCCTGCTCGTTGTAGTGGATGTAACAGGTAAGTAGGATTAAGGTTGTTGCTGTCTAACACACTAAAGCCTAATGCTAGCCTTGAAATTGAAGTGTTTTGGAGAAACATTTTGAAACAAATCTTTTGATCCTGTCATACTTCACATGCTCTTACAGGGTCTTTTTTTCTTCAGTTAATAAAATCTAAGTATGCTTTTTCTTGGAAAAGAATATCTTTTAGGAAAAAAGGACACCTCTAACTTCACTTAAATATAATTAGCTGTAAGCAATACTTCTCCTTTCAATTTTTGTTTTTCCGCTGCAGTGATGAAGAAACAGATCTTGCAAAACAGCTCATTGCCATTGAAGGTTGAACCATTGAACTATATCTGCTTTTTTACAAGTTTCAAGTTAAATGGTTGGGTCAAATTTAACTTTTCAGCTTTCTAAAACACATAGTTTTCAAACTATCATGGCTGTTGAAAACAACCATGTTTTTAGACAGTGGTAGCAGCCAGTACATAATCTCAGTTTATTGTCTTTACCAGCCTGCCGAATCCAAAGAAGGAGGCTATTCAGAGGCAAAACGATCTGCTACCCAAACCCATTAACATAACTCAAATGACTTTTTTTGTCTTGGCTATTGTGTATTTTTATGACAGTGAGATATGCTGCAGTTTTTCACATTGAAATAGTTTTGGAAGTGTCCATTTACAGTAATCATGAAATTTTAAGACATGTACCTGACTTTGATCAGCTGCTTTTGAATTAGCCAGTTGTGGGATGATTTTCTGATGTTTCTCATGTTGTCTGCATGAAATATATATCGTGCTATATAGTGTTTTGTTTTCATGAGTAGTAAATTAATTGACAGATTAAAAATAAGATACTTGTGAGTTACTGGACAGAGGTTTTAGGTGGAAATATAACTTAAGTTATATTTATTAAATAAAAGAAATCAATAGATATTCCAGTTTAAGTAGCTCCTAGCTCAACACGTACAAAGTGTATGTTACTGCTGAGAAGTTTTGTGTAGAATTCTGTTTCAGTAAAATTTCTTTTCCACTGAAATTGTTCTATAAAACATTTTACAAAGTTCACATTCTAATTCAGAAGAACTAACAGGAGAGAATTTCTAATATTTGCTTGCATTTGTAAGGTATGAATTAAACTTTTATTTCTGCATGCTTAAGAAAACTTACAACTGTTCAGATATTATTCAGATAAACTTCCCAGTCATGGGTCCCAGAAATTCTGCAAGTGGCCACAGGTCTGCTGATTTCACTGAAGCCTTGATAACTATACCATACCAGTCTACAGCCACGTAGACAGTGATGATTACTTCTAAATGTATTTTGAGGTAATGTGTACTATATTTAGCTTACACAGCAGGGCAGATGGCTTAATACGACTGTTTCTGGTCAAATAAAAATTATTTTCCTGACACAGCTTGCACAATATCTTGAAACATGTATGCTCTGTGGCTTGTGGGACATGAAAAGAAGGAATAATCTCACCAACACCGCAGCTAAAACTTTCAAATTGGGAGATCTACATATACCACTAATTGAATGTCCTTCCCCTGGAATTGTTGACTCTGATGTGCTGTCTGCCCCCATACTTCAATAAATGTTCTTTACCTGGGTTAGGAGCAGTACTAGACAATATTCTCATACAGATTCAGGTATTCAGAACTCTACATGTGTACTTGCACAGATGATTTTGCATTTGTCATGTCCTGGCTGTTTGCATGTGCCATTAATTTGCATGTAATTTTGCCATGAAAGTTGCTTCTTCCTAATCCCAAATGTGTCTAGTTCCTGTGTAAGACTTCATGATGTTGCGACAGCCTTTTCTACAAATCAAGCTGTCTTTATAACATGCTGGTGAGCTGAATGTATTATGTATTTACCAGAACACTATTTTAAGAAGCTCTATGGAGCATTACCACTGACTAAATATGACAACAATATGGAATATCCTGTCCTGTATCCTCTAAACTGTTGTCGGAGATGCTGTATTTTAATTTGGCAATCTCGTACTAACCTTAAGACACTTCAGATAAAACCTCAGACACTGTTATTGCTACCAAATGTCTGTGAAGTGTTTTGTCCAACCTTCTCTCTCTGCTAAACTGGTGGATAGCTAGATTGCCTTGGTCTTGTTTTTTTAAAACCATGGAACTGGGAGGTAAAGTGATCAACCTAATCTCATAAATAGGGAGTGAGAGCATCTAGCCAGTGGCAAACTCAAACTCAGGAATACCAGCTGAGAGACTTGTAGCTTCAGTGGGAGTTGGCATAATAAAGCTCTCTGACCTAACAATTTCTGTGGTGAGTTTTTGTTAAGAATTTTATGCTAGCGGGTTCTTGCTCTGTAGGGTCTAGGATTTTAAGAGAAAATAAATTGGAAGTGTTCTTTAATTCCAGAAATTTGTTTTAAAAAGAAACCCATAACTAATCTCTTAAAAATAAAAAAAATATATACAAAATGTATTTCCATATTCTGCTTTGGTGAAGAGACATAAATCTCTGTTCAAAAAAGCATGTGTACCTTTATATTCAACTTTGCATTTTTTTTGTCATTTAGTGGCTGTTCATGTGTACTCTTATGTGCGAATTTGTCACCGACTTCCTGCAGTTCCAAAAAAGATCATTTTTCTGTGTTAGACTTTCTGCTGCTACTTTCTCTCTTTTCTGTAAATTAACCTGGTAAATTTACACCACAGCCAATAAGTATCATAGTCCCCTTTTTGAAAGAATGTGTGAAATCCATACTGCTATCCCCTACCTTCTATGGCAAGGCAGAGAAACAAATAAAGTGAAGGTCCTGTCACTCTGTGACCTCCAGATGATGTTTAGAAATGGTTAGAAGATCAGAATCAACTGACCTCAAAGAGCAGCTTGCTGCAGATCTATTCAATAGAAGGGAGCGAGGCCATTCAGTGAGTTACAGGTCAAAAGATCAATTCTCTAGTCAATATGTTTCTGAACGTGGACCCAGCACAATGACTGACAGAATAGGAGTGATGTACCGAGGGAAGTACACGGCACATGAATCTTGGAGAGGCCTGAAAGAAAACTTGAAGTGATCAGACCTATAAATTACGGAACAAGTGAAGCACTGTCTCAGTATTGCAGCGAGTTAAAGATAATTCAGTGCGTAGTAGTAACTGTTTGTATGGTGAAGCAGAATAAGCATTATTGATATAGACTCTAAGAGAGAAATTCAAATCCATTAAACTCATTTAAATTGTGATACTATTGAAAGGGACAAGCGGTCACCAGACGAGAGCTTAAAGTCAGAGTTTTTAATAAATGAAATAAGGTTTGGAAGAATGCCTCTTCAAAACAATTACCTTGTAGTGTTTTCTTTTTTTTTCCCCCCATGGAATATATGGGCAGACATGCTGCTGTGTTGCAGACTCAAGTCTGCACCAAAAGTTGCCTATTTGGATTTTTAAGCTGTAAATTTTAATTACAGTTGCGCCTCAGTTCTGATTTTGATTTTAAGCGTTTCTTAGACAAGATAGTTACAGACTAAAACTCTTAGACTTGATTATCATAGATATCCCTAACTGAAAAGGAAAAAAGAAGAATACAAAAACGTTTCAAAATGTTAACTTTTAAGACGAGTTTTCAGTGGACCGGCATAGAAGATACAGAGCTCATGCATTGATCATATGGGAAAAACATGCATGAAAACAATTCCAGCTTTAAACCGTTTTTCACTGAGAGATGAATCATTGATTCCTGCTCTGTAGTCCAGTATGACAGATATGCTAAAGAGCAGATGAATTGAGAAAAAGGAAAATCTTTTCTGTTCTCCTTCACGTGTTTTTAGGAAGGCTACAGTATGCAGAGATACCATACAGAAACACTTGAGTTTTAACTTATGGATGCTGGCTACGCCCCTGATGTGAGATGTAGTTTCACAATCAGATGGCCTTAATTTTCTTTCATCAGTCCTACTGCTACATTTGGATAGAACTGTTCACACTGGTTTAATTTCTTTTTGTAGTAATGGCCCAAATATCTTGGAGTCCAATTGATTCCAGCCTTGGGACTTGCCACTGACAAGTCACAGAAGATTTCTTCCCCTCTTTCCTTTGTTTAACCTGCTTTCCTCCTTCCTTGGCTTCTGTTTTGTGAAAGATGCTACTTCTGTCCCAAACGCTATACTTCAGACTTCCTGTCCCAAGATGGACTTCAGTCTACCTTTAGACTTTTTGTAGTGTGGTGTCCAACTGAAGTTGACAGCACTATGGCCATTAGCAGCCGATCTGCCTCGGTTATTAATTAAGTATCTACTTAATTATTTACAGCGCATTACATAACCCTAGTAATGGAACCACTGGAAAGAAAATGGACAAAGAAAATCACTGTATTGTTATCCTTTCAGTGATAAATCTCCTGCTATGTGTACTTCAAGATAAAGAGAATACCATGAGAATCCAAAGTGCCAGGCTTATGACTTCCCAGATCAGTGCAGTTATGTATCATAATGTATACAAGTTGTAAGCATTTTATATATTTAGCAGATATTTAGCACTTCAGATATAAAGCACTGTGAGGGAGTCATGCACAGAAAGGACAAGAGGACTGCTGAATCTACGGCTGGTTGCTTGTGCACATAAATAATTATTTGTGCCTGTGTGGCTGTTTGCTTGAATAAGATGGGCACATTCATGTTTGCATGAAATTAAGTGCGAAGACTTCAGAAATCTGGCTCCTAATCTATAACAAAATCTATTAATAACAGACCATGCTAAGCACTGCTGAGTCTAGTGCAGTCTGGGATGTGTAAAAAAAGAGAAACTTGAACAAAACTAAGAGAGTTAAAATAAGTAAGTGTGTGGGAAGGAGTGTACAAAATGTAACACAGCTAAACCCAGCTGTTCTAGGCTTATGTCACTGTTGCACCTTCATCATCAATGTTGCCATTTCTTGTTTCAAGTGTCTTGTTTACCATACTTTGCACATGTTTTGTTCTCTTTTTGTTCTTATTTGTTTTGTTGTTCCTAAAAAAAGCATGCAAATGAAAAATATTTATGGTATTGAAAAACATACTAGCACTGACTTAATTTTTCTCAATATTCTTTAATAATCATCTTCTTTTCCCCCTCCCTATACCCTTAAAAAAACTGCAACAACCTACAAATTTGTTAACTACCCCTACCCACCGTGTTCTGAGCAAATTTGGAAGGGCATGCTGTGTTACATTATCAAAAAGTGACAACTAGCTATGAAGAACTATATATCTTTTTAACGATGGAAGGGTTATAAGGAGAATTGATGAAATGAAATTAATGGTAATTTAAAATAATGTAGTCATTCTGATAATGGTTGTGGCAAGGTTGTAACAGTGCATTGCTGGTTTTGTACAAGCTGAAGGGGATTGATTTTTGTTGGTGCCCAAGAGCCTTTGCCTTGAGAGGCTACCGTTGGTTGCATGTTTGTGGAAAAAATCTGATGTGAAAGTTGTGGAAGTGGTAAATGGCTCAGCTAGAAGTAAGCTGAACAGTGACACTCATGGCCAACTTCTAGAGCAAACAGTGGTACAGTCATAGATGTTGTTGCAATTTTATGTGAGTGGCTTTAAGAAGTGATTGCTTCTTGGTTTGCAGATCTTGCCACCATCAGTCAAGGCAGGATAACCTGAAGCTACTTCCCACTTTTAGGGGGGGGGGTTTCAGTATAAATTTAAAACTGCTCTGCTGATACTACTATTGAAGGTATTCTAAGCAAATCTGTTGCTTAAAAATGAATTAAGAGCACATAGTTACTGTGATTTATCTGTAGGATAACTGATAACTTTTTACGTAGTTCAAGTTTGACTAGCCAATATTTGTGGCTACTTTCTAGATGCCCTGTTGCTACGATAATTTGAAAGACCACCAAGGCTGGGCTGCCATATGGGAGTGTCTATCACATAAGCTAGTGTTCCCAGCCCAGACAGAACCAGAGCACTGGCAGAGATGCTTTTCATGTATTGTTTTTTCTAACAGTTAAAATCTCATTTTAATATAAGGCATAGCCTGAATTTTTAAAGGTTGAAATCTGCTCTGTATTTCATCTTATTGGATCTGGTCAACTGTACGTGTCAGAAATCTATAGTCAAACAAAATCCAAAATATACCACTTAGCCTGGGAAGAATATACCTTCTAGCCTACTTTCTCCTTCCCAGCCCACAAAGGCTGCAGAAGACTCGCAAAACTTGATATTAGGGTAGTTTAAATTAGTTTTTCTCACACTGACTGTGGACTCAATTAGGACAGGTACCAGAGCATCAGGAATACGCTGGAGAATGGATATGGGAGAAAATCAAATCGGTCAACCCAACAAAGTTTATGCCTTGTCCCAGATTTTCTAAATGTGCCTACGGTCTTTAATCTTGTATCACAGTTTGTATAGTCTGTCAGGTGAAAAACATCATCGGTATCTTAAAAGCCATCACCCTGCAGGAAGCGAGTGCTGCATCCCAGCTTACACGCTCCAAATAAGCACAGATCCTGCAGCAGAAACAGTAAAACCAAGAGACCAGTCATCCCAGGATTTGAAGCTGCCTGGAGCACAAACAGGAATCAGTAGTTCAACAGAATGTGCTACAAAATAATGCGTTAAGTTTTCTTGAGGGTTTTTTGTTTGTGTGTTTTTCCTCTACCAGGAGTGACATAATAAAATTACAAGTGAGTGCCAGAAGAGTTTATTTTGGACTTTTATGGGATAAACTGTTTTTTAGCTATAGAGGAAACAAAACTAAGGTTCAAATAAGAAAAAGTTTTTCTTTATAATATAATATGATTTAGTAGAAATGATCTCTGTATGCCTTCAGATGGTTTAGCTTTTGCCCCAGAGATCAGTTCCATTGGCAATATAATAGCAGTCTGTAGCATTATTTTTCTTTTAAGTGAAAGTACTATACTTGGATATTTATAAAAAAAGCAATTACCTAATGTGAGAACTGGTCAATGTAAGGGGCAAAGGCCAGGTGGGAGTGTGAAAATGACAGAGTGAGAAAATAACCTATGGGATATTGTGGAGTGGACAGATTGTGATTAAATTCCAGCTGCTTTCAACAAGTTACTGCTTGTCAGCTGCACTGCAGTAATTGACCATGCGCATGTATTAAGTCCATCGCTGTTGGAGGGTAGAACATGTTAATCTGAACTTCATAGAGTGGACTTGTGCCCTTAATCTAAATTATGTGAGTGGCAGAACTGACATGGATGCAGTACTGCATGCACTATGCCTATAGAGAAATAGAGGCGTAGGAGCCATATGGCATGTTCGGGTTTGTCTTGACAGGCAGCAGAAGAACAGAAGGTAAACTCAGCTCTCCTGAGCTGTTCTGTTTTCAGTTTCAAATACCATAAAAGTGACCAAGACGAAGTTTAGTCAGTTACTACTTTCACAGTTAAGTCCCAAGAATATGCCAGTGCATCTCCCAGATACATCGTTCAGAACTGTGGGGCCTCCTCCTTCTGGTTGTTTAGGTAGCTATAGTGAAGCATCTTGGGGGGGGGGGGGGAATCACCTGTGCCAGGATGGAAAGGTAAATGTGGCAGAATGTATGAGCTTGCTGCAATATACACAGTGGGGGCCCAAATTTTTTTCTCTTACAGTGATTTAGCTCCATGGATTTGCTTCAGAGTAACTTAGAGTGAAGTCTGGCTCTGTGCCTTTTTAAAATTTATTTTAAATTCAGGAGTGATTTACTAGGAGTGCTTTCTGGGTTGGGGGGGTCTGGTTTGTTTTGCTTTAGTTTATCGTACGCTTTATATTTAAATAGTTGTTGCCAGTATGAAGTCACTGACAGTGACATTGAAAAAGATGAGACTACAGTTAGGCTAATGCCCAGCAGCCTTGTGGTCACGGTCCCTGTTAGCGCTGGAGCCCTGTGCCCAGTCCAGCTGAGGGAAGCTCCTGCCTCTCGCTTCCCCTGGCTTTTAAGTTGCACCTCTGTTATGAAATCGTACAGTCTCAGCTGATGGAAAATTTGAACAGGGGTGTGTATGTGCCTGTTTGAGTAAAGAGATGAAGGGGTCCCGTAAGCAACGTGAGGATACATAAAAGGCATATTGCAGTTTATGATGTCTAGATGCCCACCTGGAGAGGAGAGAGCTTAGGAACAAAATAAAAAGACTGAAATTCTGCTCGACTCTGAAATAAGATAAGAGTATAGCAGTGGAAGGATTTAAATGGGGAGGGCAGCTGTTATAGCCCCAAGTTGTACATATTTTATCCTGAGGCACCATTTGGTTTAATAAAATTTAGATCTAAGGCTGTCCTTAACCTATCAGTTTCTTAAGACTTAATTATAAAGGTTATACTTTCAAAGGACAAAAGCATTATTCATTTGTCTGTTCATGTCTTCCAGGTTTATCTTGCAGATTATGGACTTTCCTACAGATATTGTCCCAATGGGAACCACAAACAGTATCAGGAAAATCCTAGGAAGGGCCATAATGGGACAATAGAGTTTACCAGCGTAGATGCCCACAAGGGAGTAGGTAGGTTTCTTTTTTTTATTTCAGAGGAGTGATTACAGAATGAGTAATCAGGCTGTGTGAGCTGATGTATACAATAGAAGTAGTCTTGGGGATTGCTCAGGGTTGATCAGACCCTTGTGTGGTGACCTCTTCTTGTACCTGGGAATGCTTTTCCAGGGCTGGGGGGGGAAGGGGGGCAGCATGATTAAAACTGGAAGGCTGCTGCACGTATGGTACTGGAAGGCAGACCAAGACGCCCTAAGAAGAGCTTGCCATTAAACTTAATTGGTTCATGTTGGGAGTACTGGTTTGTGTTCGCTATACTCCGTAGACAGGCAGAGGCAATATTTGCTAATGTTGCATTGTCAAGGAAAAATGTTTCGAGTCTGCACTGTCCTTTAGGGAGAGCTGTGTCTGAGTGTCACCATCTGTGTTATGAGAGGATATTTCAAGATGACATTCCTTCTGCAAGGAGAAAAACCTTTTTTGAAGCCATAAAGTGTTAACTTTTTGAAATCTTTTTCCAGTAGCCTTTCATATATCTTACTTATTTAAACTCACTTTGATGGTATTGGAAACACATTTGCAGGTAAATTACATACATAGTCCTTTTATTGGATATTGATTGTACTGCCTTGCATTCCAAGGCAGACTTAATTCAACAATTCCCTAATTAGTTAAAGTCATAACCTATGTCTTGTATTCATTTACCATTAATTAAACCTTAGCTGTTTATTACACTGCAGTTCAAATCCAATAGCAGACCCATAGAGCCATGGAAAAGGGAAGGGGAGGTCAATATTGAAAATATATGGTGCAAAGTCCCACTGATGGCTGCATTGTTCACAATCAATATGGTCAATGCAACACAACTTTCTTAGTTGCTATGTCAGCAAGACAAAAAGTCAATTCTAATGTTATGCTAGTGAAAAAAATTGTGATTATTGAAAAACTTTGACTTTTGCTACAGAACAGTGTTTTTGTTAACTTTTCTTTCCCCTATTCCCTCCCTCTTCACCCCCAAGATCTTCTAAAACAAAAGGAATGGTTTTCTGCTGCTAGCTTTGCTAGGATCGTAGTGTCACAAGCGATAACTGTAGAAATTTGTGCTTGTTAATAGCTGCTGAACTGTTACCTTAAACTAATACTTTCTAACGAGTTTTAGTTGGCACAAACAACTGTATATTATTGCTTTTTCTATTAAAAGGACCATTGACCATGTAATGTAGAGGGCCTTGATAATTTGCCGGCGCTGTTAAAACCTGCAATCGTTTAACTCTGGTCATTAGGAAAAATGAAATAAGACTGTCAAGTATTTGCTGCTAAGACAATTGCACAATTTCACCTGCTAAAAAATATTTTGTGGTGAAAAGGGCATCTGTTTCAGACTCTTCTAGCCCTCCCCAAGTATACAGTGAATTTTCTGGAGACCTGACTCTGGCTGTTTTTCCTGGTAGTGTGAGTGATGTGGCTGTGTGGATGCTGTCTGAAAACAGGTGGAGGCTGGAGTATTTGCGATTTGGCAGTTGGATAGTTATAACAGCTAGTTTGGCTAGTGGACAGGTGTCTGTTGATGGCTATGTGATTACAGGACAGATAATTCCTTTTATTTGAAAGAGTAGGGAAGTTTTACAGACTTGGGTGGCAAAGGGTGTGCACATGCAAGTGTGAGTTAAGTTGTTGTCTTTTGCAGTCTGTGGGTTGGATTCCCCCCTCAAGTAGCTAAAGCTGTGATGGAATTGGTGAAAAGTGGAGGACTCCAGAAAACAAAATATTCAGAAAGATAGCTTGAGGGAGCTTACCCCCATCTTACACTTGAAAATTTTTTGCTTGTTAATAGCCGCAAACAAAATCCACAGATTTTTCTGATGCTCCCACCACAGAAAGCCTGCGGAACGTGATGTGGTATCTGGTATGTTGTAGAGAACCCAGACTATTCACATTGAATGTCCCAGCTCTGACCTTTTAACAGCCTGAATCCATTAAGGTCAAATTACCAGTTTCCCATTTGCAGCAGGTCTCTCAACATCCCAGGTAAAATATGTATCTGCAGCGACTTCTGTCAGAGATTGCACAGGTCCAGATGGCAGAACACGGCAGCTGGTTTCCCTCATCTCATCTCTTGTTTTGAGGTTTAGAGTTGTGGAGATGTTTCCAACAGTTGGGGCAAAGGGCTTCTTTGCTGAACAATCTCCTGTGCTCCCGATTCGTGATTGAGTCTCAGCGCAGTCTCATGTACCAAGTGAGGTGGGGTGCTCTTCTGAAAAGTGTTTAAAAGACTGTTTCACTGTTGGCAAATTAAAGCTGCACAGACAGCCTTCATTCTGGTGTTACCCAATTTTTCAGGGTGGAATAGTTATTTCAATGCTTTTGGAATATAGTTCCAATTTTTAAATGTTATTTTACATAAATGAGATCCTTTCCAGAGGGCATTTCCTGAGTGTACGTAGCAACATGAATATATCTCAAACCTCAAAACCCCTGAATAGTACCAGTTGCTGTACTGAGCTAGACAAATGAGAACATTCTGACTTGCTCTGCCTTTATTCGTAAAGTACCCACCTGAAGGTGTACAGCGATTTGAGGCACATGCTGAAACTTAAAACAAAACTATGACTTTGTTGCTTTCCAAAGTGCCTCTTGGCAATGCTTAAAGCTGATAACCTCCTTGCATAAAGCCAATGAGATGCAACGACTTCCCACTAATTCAAATCAACACTGGTGTTTCCCTAGTTGAATCGAGAGATTAACCCAGCTGCATGCCTATTTATTCCCCAAGCTCTCCGTGGAGTTTGTCAGGTGTAGAGGTTATGCAGTCCACTGAGATCCAGAAAGTTTCCTATCAGCGGCCACTGCATGGTAGCTGTGGTAGAATTAGTCCGTATTCTTCTGACAGCCTCTGGTAAGGGCTAAGTCGGATGTACCGTTCCTGTGGCAGCTGACGGCAAATTGCTGCCTTCAAATAAGTTACTTTAGTGCGTGCCAGTGTATGCTGACGGTGCTGGCGGCTTTGACTTTGTGCTGGAACTGAAGAGGAATTCCCCCTGAGCTGGGAAAGGCTAGGAGCAGCTGCCCTGCCTCAGCTCCTCATGCTGGTTTTGTCTTTAGTTTTGCATGGCTCACCTGTGCTCCACCTGGTGTGTGTGGGCCCCACAGGCTGGCTCTTCTGTGCTGCAGTGCTGCTTGGGGCTTCCAAACTTGTAGGGTGTGTTTGCAGATACTCACCACAACCTCAGTTACATCCCCTATCTATGTCTAGAGTTCACTTTGAACCAAGTCAGGGCCCAAGCCGGGCTTTGCCACAGGATCTGACTCACACCATCACCACTCCTGTATTTGGTGGCTGGTCCTCATTGCAACCAGCACGTGGGGTTTTTAAATTTAAACCCTTTTTATTTTGATGCAAATTTCATATGGCACAACTGCAGTGTTACTTTTAGCGTAGTATTTGAGTGTATTCATTATATTCATTTTTAAAGACATACTGTATAAACAGTATTACCTTTTTGTTTGTGGATTGATAATTAAAGAGAGTTATATCTGCACCCAGTGTACATTTAAAAAATTGTTACATAGTTAGTGTTAAAAAGTAATATTTGGATCAATGCCTCCTATGGATTTTTGTAGATTTTCTACTCACTGAGGCATGCAGTCAATACCTAATTTCTCTGGAGATATACTGCGCTTAACATATTGAGTTTTTTTTAAATACTCCAGTCCTGTGCATTGAGTGCGTAAGACCAGTTTTAATTTGCTGTCATTGATGAACATAAGAGTATGAACTGTCTATGTTGAATTCCCTCCGGCATATGTTTGTGTTTGCCATAGCTTTCAAGATAAGTCTCCCCTTCCTTTTAACAATATTTCACAGTAACTCTTAGCAGTTTTGCCATCTCTCACATTGGGTAGAGGGCCTACCGAAATCCTTGCAGAACTTAACATCCACATCTGCAATAGTAAAAGCTGCTTAAGACAGTAGTGGTGACTTTTGACCAGCTTAAGGATAAGCAAAATGTCTGATGATGCTTGCCTCAGGCCCACTGGTTGTCACTTTTCTGTAGCTGGTGAATACGTTTCGTCTGAGCTGGTTTCATTGAGCAAAAGTGTGTTTGCTTATTTTCATCTCCTGTGTTGGGGAAGGCAGTTGCAGCTATGTTTGATTCCATATTTTGGCCAGTTCTTTGTGCCCCTCACATTGGGTTATTGCAACATGCGCTCCTTGAGGTCCATCCAAATGCTCGTACCCGGTGTTTCTACAGGGCAGTGCAGGCATCGGGCTGATTGTAGGCAAAGCTCTGCAGTTCTTGTTTTCCTCACTGGTCTGACAGAACTGTTGCTGTTTGATATTAAAAACATAGCTCAATGCTTGTCCATTTTTCCTTTTCTTTTACATGCAGGGGTTGACTAGAATATATGCAAGGTCCATTTTGTGAGGAAGGATGTGCAAGAATATAAACACCTATGCCTGGAAACATATTCTTTCTGAGCCCGCATGGCTTCCAGAGAACAGAGCTCTAAATGGCTCTGGATCAAGAGGTTTATTTGGCGTCTGTCCATGTGTAGTTAGGAGTCAGAGGGAGCCTGCTGTATTTTTTTGTCGGTCAAATGAATTATTGATTTGCCGTAGTTTGGTATGTGTTTCCCAAAGACTGTGTGCAGGACAAACTGTAAATCCTAAAAATAAAAGGAAGCTATAACTGGTCTGGCAAAAAATGGCTGGACCTTTTGCAGTGTGAAATAAATAAAAAGATGTTTTCGTTTCTGAGTGTTGGATTAGAAGTGTGTGCCCAGCAGAAGAGGGAGCAGGAGGTCATTGTAAGCGAAAGAAGAGTCGAGCTTTAGCAAGGAGAAGATTGAATAGGTTTCTATAACCACCTCTGTAAGCTTATTCTGTCCTGCCAAGAAAGTCCAGAAGCAGCAAAAATAAGATGATGAGCATCACAACTTTCTAGCACAACTGAGGAGTGTGGCTGGGAAATGGCTGTTTAATTTTGGCTCTCGTTCTCTACCCCAGGAATTCAGAAAGTTAGTGAATCTCACAGCTGCTTGTCAGCCCCTTACCTTTGTGATTTTTTTTCTGCCACACAGATGTGAAAGAAGAGTAAAATTTCCTGTCCCCATTCTCCTGCCACATGTTCTCCTTATTGCAAGCTTGGAACTTTTTACTTCCGACCGGGTACCTGCACCTCTTGCCACCACCGTTTTATCTCCCACTCGGATCTCGTGGTGAAGTTCCCTTGCATCTTCCAGCCTTCCCACTACATAAACTTCTCCCCACCAAATCAGGACCCCAGCCCTCTTCCTTTTAGCACATCCCGTTCCACCAGTCCTGATGATTGTTCACTCTCTGTCCATGTTTAGCGGAGAACCACTGTGGTGGTTCTGCACTCTTCTATAATGGATGCAGCAGAGCAAGTGTGAAAATGAGGAGGCTCTGCAGTTAGATCCTGCCGGTCAGTGGACACATGTAACTGCTTGTTTGGAGGTTGCTGCGCACATGTGTGCACATTAGGCTGTTGTGATTGTCCAGGACAGCTCTGCTATTTTGAAGAGGTTTGGGAACTTCTGGCCTGCAAGACCTGCTGGCTCACAGTTTGCTCATGAGCTTGGCCATGGCAGGACAGCAGCAGAAGTGTTGCTGCTTTTGTGGGCCTTGAAGCAAGTTATCCGACTACTGTGCTGGGACTGCGTCCCGTGACTGACAGGGCAGTGCTGATGTATGGGCTGGTCGCCAGCTTTGATGCTGCCTTTGAGAGGACATGAGCCCTCAGGACTGTGAGGCTGATACTGTCAGCATGGCACCTCTGTGACCGCCCGAGGCGAGGTCAGTGCTGGGGAGTCACGGTTGTATCCTCCCTGTGCACAACTGCGGGAACTCCTGCCAGCTCTGCAGTAGGTCTTGTGCTGATCAGCTGTATGACCAGTTGAGTGTATAGCTGTGGGATCCGAGTTTAGGAGAGAGACCATAGCTGGCACAGGAAAAGTTGCTCATTGCCATGTCCCAGACTGAGTTCTCTGGAAGAGTTGTAGTCCCGTTGTGGTGACACCGTGTTTGGCCTGGATTTATTTTTCTTTCCGGCATTCTATGTGGTGGTGGTTATTGTCAGTGAGTACTTCAGCAGTGTGCCAAGCTAACGGTGCAGAACTGTACATGAGGGGAGGAGAGATTGTTCCCAGCCCCTGCTGGCAGTTGCCCTGCCTGAGACTGGATAACTGTACAGAATGGCCTCCAAACATTAAAATTTATCGAACTTTTTAAATTTAACTATATTTATCCAACCTTTTCCCTGTAGCCACCCGCTCTATTCAGTTAGTTGCTATCCTGCTGCAGTGAACTCCTCAGACAGACCAGTACCATGGGGAAGCAATACTTCATTATTAGCTTTTTTTAGTCTTTTCCTTTCTCCTGCCCCTAATATAGGCACTGAATTTTGACGAGTCTTGTATTCGTCTGGGTTTTTTATCATCTCCACCTTGAGTTAAAAAGTTATATTACTTTTAGTTCATTTATTAAAACATTGTGATGATACATTTTTAACATAATTCTATTTCTCCATGGTCATGTTAACACTCCTTTCCTTTATGGGCTTTTGGATTAATGGCTATGGTATATTTGTTTGTGAATTAACATGAATTTGTATGCTGTAGTGCCAGTGAGAATTGGAGGTTCCACTGCATGTGGATGCAATATGAGCAACTAAAATGATCCATTTTATGAAAAGCTTCCAATCTAAAGAAACACTAATGGTGAAATTATAATGTAACAGTGCTAATTAAAGATAATAGAAGAACATTTCATCTGCCACTCGTTAGGCTCCTAGATATTTACAAAAGGCTTGAGAAAGTTAGCTTAATACGGGCCATAGAGGAAAACTCCTATTTTTACATGAGTTTCAGATGGGTTCTTGGGAGAGGTGTAGTTTTGAGAGCATATTGTGGCTGGTGTGATATCATTTATGATCTATTTTGAAATAGTAATCTGAATACAAATTAGGGCTCAGACAGCTGCCAAATCCAGTATACAGAGATACATAATATATTTTCTTCTCAGGGTGAATTGCTTCAGTTATGTTATTCTGAGTTATCGTTTGAACCCTGTGCCTGCATGTTGAGTGTATGTTTGTGGTGTATATAAAACTTCTTACGGCCTGACTGTGATTTCATTGACATGGTTGTTAATTCATTAACTTCAGTGGAGTTGTTCCTGATTTATCTTGGCAGGAGTGGGGACAGAATCAGGCCTTAAATCTTCAAATTAAAAAATTAAACTATAAAAATATTGTGAAAGAAAATATCGCCAACATGTTCCCATTAAATAGTATTTCATATGAGACTAAAATAATGATAAAAAAACCTGGTTAATAGAAGAGCAGAAATCAAATACCTATTAAAAAAAAAGAAAAAACCAAACACCCAACCAGTTTTTAGTCTACAGAGAAGTAAGAGAATTTGATTTAAATAAATACTATTTTGAATGTATACTCTTGTTACAGTGACAAGTTATCAAGCAGAATCGTTTTATTTTTGCATGGCTATCACATTTAAAATGAAGCCAGATTGACTTCTCCCAGTTGATCTTTATCAAGATTCTTGTAATCCCCAATTATATTAGCAGATTTATTTTTTTCAAGTAAACATACAGTTGAAATGTACGTATTAGTGCTTTATTTGGGGTGACAATCTAATTATTCCGTTGTTCATAGATAATATAATTCATTAAAGATTAGTCGAATACTTTTTTATAAGGATCTAAACGATTTAAAAAGTTGAGGAAGTTAGCATCTCTAATGCTGAACTGACAAAGGAGCGGAGAGAAAGAATAAGCTAGTACAGTCAAATAATCAAACGCTGACATTTTCATGTGGTTCTATGAAAAACACATGTAAATATCTTTATGTAGTAACACTTGCAGTGACCTGGGAGATAAAGCGATACACGAGTTTACCATCTCTCTGTAAAACATTTCCCCTTCTATTTTTTAGTGATGTATGGCTTAGTTACATGTACCTTTTTTCTTTCCCTAGCTGACTACCGTGGCTTTAGGAAGGTATTAGTAAAGTCTTACTTGCACACATCTCCCTGTTTGTGGTGGCTTTGCCCTAGTGTTGGTCAGGGAATAGCTGGAAGATCTGCACGTGAGTGAGAAGGTAATTAGTCATGGCCAAACTGTTAACTGTGAAGTAAACTTTATTCTCTGGGGGCTGTTTTGTCAGAAAACGAGTTATCTTAGGTTAGCTTCTGAAACCTAATTGACTTAGCATTATTTACAGATTCTTACCAATTAGTCCCTCAGTGGAAAAAAAGTGGTCCATTGTAATTTTGACAATTACAATGTAGCCCATCTTACACAAACAGGTGCCAGAAGAGCATTGTGTGAAAATTAGAAGGTCTGCAATCAAAAATGCTGGTTTATATCGTTATAATCTGGAATTGCCATAATGGAAAAAGGTGTTGTGAACACATGTGTATGAATGGAATTGTTCCACAGTTAACAGGAGATTTATGGCTGAAGAAATCACTACAGAACAGCAAGTGGTAGAGATTGTGTTTTTATTTTAATATGAGAGCCAAGTCTTGCATTAGGACGTTGCTGAATCTAGTGCAGAAAATAAGCGACCCCCAAGGGATAGTGTAGCATTCTGTTAGATTGAAGGGCCTTTAATAATCCCATAGTCTAATAGCAGTTAAGATAGAGAATGTATAAGAACTAATCTTCTGCTTTTACAATAATGTGTGTACAGTAACAAGACATAGTTACGATGTCTTGGCACTGTAGCTTTTAGCAGATGACTTTTAATATAAAAAGATAAGTTTGCCGAGTGACTTTCTAGAATTTATTTAATCAAGGCCCATAAAATACAGTATCTGTTTACAGCTGGATTAACAGCACTACGCTCAACTCCTAGTCTTTACGCTAGGCAAAAAGTACTGAACAAATCCAAAATCTTTCATTCCTGGAAAGTTCAAATTCATTTTGGAAAAGCATAAATTTAACTTCTACATCCGCCTTTCTTTAATCACAATTAACAGTTTCTGTTTTTGCAGATTCCATGTGGTCTCGACTTGCAAACTATACGCTGCAAGTCAAATGTGTACAAAGAAATATTGCAGCAATTCTGCTTGTTCAGTTTTTTCACGTTTGATTTCCTCTGAATAGCAGCAAGCAATAGCAATTGTATTAGTATTGCACTTTTTCTTCCCCTCTTTCTCTTGGAAAAGTCAATCTATAGATTAACTTCAGTTACCTGTTTTTCTGCATAGATGATGTTTGGGGATGGGGTTAATTTTTGATTGAATCATATCTACTGTATTTGTATTCTGTAGTTAGTGTATCTGTTTGGGGTGTGCAGGGTGAGAGTAAGTTGTTCCTGAAATAACTTCCTTTTTGGAAGCAGTAGTGGTAAGTTTACACAGGACTTGCAAAACAGCAAGTGTATTTTAGCTTGTGCTACGACTCTCTAAACAAACAGTTCATGGTACTTGTAAGCAGACAACTTTGGTGTGTAAATGTACACTAGATGGCAGTTTTGTCATATCTTCCAAGTTCAAATAGCTCTGTAGGAGAACAGGAAAGGCCATCAGTGTTTAGTCTGCACTCACAGGGTCCCTGCATGACCAATGTGGACCCCATGGACTTCCTGGAACATGTGTTAGCAATTTAGCAGCAGACATTTATTTCTTTGTTTTACTGCTTGGCTCTTTGAGAAAGTGTTGGTACTCAGTTATGGGCTGTCTGGATCATGTCAGAGGCCATGGGGATCAAGTCCATGTGACAGGCCAGACTGAGGAAGGATGAAGTTGGAGGAGGTGAGGAAACTGACCCTTACTTCAACAGTAACAAGTCACTGCCTGTCTGTGGACTGCGGCCAAATGCCGGGGCGTTTTAGGTCTAATACAGCTGAACAAACAAAACACTTTGCCCATTTGGCTTTTTCATATTTCATCAGCACTAGTTCAATCAAAGTCTTTTCTATTTCCTAAGAAGAGGTTCTTATTCTTCATCTTTTTTTTTTTTTTCCCTTCCCACATTTTAGCCCCATCCAGACGAGGTGACCTTGAAATCCTTGGCTACTGCATGCTGCAATGGTTATGTGGGAAGCTACCCTGGGAACAGAACCTGAAGGACCCTGTGGCTGTCCAGACTGCGAAAACAAAGTAAAAATAAAACAACACGCACATGTACACATGCACACACGCATACCACCCTAGAACCCTGCAATGTCCTCATCGCTTAACAAAACAGGTCTGAAAAAGGCAGCTTTACATCCTGTAGAATAGCGCCTTATGAGAAAGCTAAAACAATTTTCCTGAATTGAGAGATGTTAGAAGCAGTTAAAAATTTGAACTCTGTGCATGTGTACCCTCTTCCACATGTTTATGTATGTACTGCTGTAGAGAGATGATAAATTCAAATGCACAGTACACAGTCATTTTGTCTGCTGTGTATTTTTTTAATACTCTTTTTTTAAAGAAAACATTTGTGAATTAGTGCAGGCCTTATTGCACATACAGAAGGTTGTTGTGTGTTTCCATTAAACTTCATGGGTGCTTTATAGAGACTATAGTACAAACATCTCTTGGGAGTTTTTCCACATGTGCATTCAATTTATTTTACTTTCTATATGATACTATTTTTCAGATGTTTTTATGTAAGTTTTTAACATTATATAAGCCTACTGCCATTACAAACAATTAAATACCAAAATACTGAAGAACTTGATTAAAATCTTTCCTTTTTCCCAGCATGACTCATTTAGAGCTTACTAAAGCAACAGAGTGTATTAGTGTTTTCTTTCTTTGCTTTCAGTTGGGACTTGAGAGAGTTAATTGCGTGTGGTACAGTGTAACCTGTAGAAGGGTATACAGAAGAGTAGTTACCCATAAATGTAACATCGCAATTGGAGAAGACAGCAAACTTTTAAGTAGGGCAAGTCACAACAGCGGTACACAATAGGAATAGCTGATTCACAGAAATCAAGGTGCAAATTCAGTGTGGCATCGGCTCTCAACAGAGAAAAAGGTTAGCCTGCAGACTGTGAATAATACAGATTGCATCTGTAAATGTTGACATCGTATGTTATGTTTAATATTTCTCCTTTAGAAGTTCTGATCATTACACAACCCCCTGCAAGGTAGCACTTATACAATTCAATGTTAAATCAATTTAATCAATCAAGCTGCTTCACTAATTCTTCCCTTGCGGTTAACCCTTAGATTGCTAGCATTTTCAGGATGCCAAGCAAACAGATGCTTAGAGGAAACGCACGGAAAACGATACAGATTCCATTTATCTGAAGTATCCTGTTAGTCTGATGAATTACGTTCTTGGCATTAGGTAACTTGCCCGGGCCATCCCCTTTTATTTATCTTAATTTTCAGTGCCTATACTGTTTTGAAAGGCCAGAGATGGACATCTGGAGATATGTGCGTATCCAGTTGCTTATAAGTTAATAAGTACATTAAGCAGCACAGTCAAATCACTTCTGAGCCTGCCAGTCCTTTGCTGCAGAGTCTGTGTGATGGTGAGGAAGAAGGGGCTGGGCCTGGAAGGTGGGGTGCGGTTGAAAGGCAGGAGCCAGAGCAGGACCTCAAACTCTGTTGTTCACCAGTTGTCTCATCCTTTCATCCCTTCGCTCCAAGTTCTTAGTCTTTCCTCCCAGTAACGCTGGGGCGATGAGGCAACTGTGCCAAAGCTTTGAGCATTGGTAAGGGGATATTTAAGGACTGCTGGTGTATTTGAGTTTAGAAATGTTCATGCCATGCCATAATTAGAGGAGAGGCTCCATTTGAATTAGAATTTAAGCTAGATTACAGGAAAATATTTATGTTTAAATGTTTCATTTCCCCAAAATTGAAACCCCTATTTCTGATACTAAACAACAGATTACTGAATTGAAAGTTATTAGCCTATGTACCCCAACTTTATGCATTTGAGAACACATCCTGTTACCGATTGGTGGACCTTTATGGCTCCTTTAGACAAACAAACAAAAGGGATCCCTTAACAGTATTGACAGCTAGAGTGAACTGACAGATTTCACTTACTCAGGGCAAGGGGGCTTGTGCAGCTGCAGGTTCCTACAGGTGCTAGGAGATCGTCCTGGTTCGTGCCTGCACAAAGGTGAGAGCTGGTATTACTTCATCTGGTTTTAGGGTATGATTGATTCTGAGCTCCAGTGTCCTTCGCTATTTCTCTTTCTGGATGGATAGAAAGTACATCTGTGGCCCTGCCCTTCAGTTTATGAAGTGCATGGGACTTAATGTCGTTTAACCTCCCTCTCCTCTTTTGTCTGCTTGTAATTTTGACAGCCATCACCCAGCTGCCCGTGACCTACAACGGCAGAAAGAACCTGATGCTAAATGACTAGTAGGCAGGCCAGAACTGCTTCTTAAATTCCGAAATACAAATATTAATTATTAAGCTGAAATCAGAATGAGCCATTTCAGCTCAAAGGATTTTTCTTTTTTCGTTCTAGAAAGCCTAAAACATCCGCAAAGAAAAACTTAAAGTGCAGTCTTAGCTGTAAGCCTGGTCTTGCTGAAATCAGCAGTCTCCAAAGAGTTAAAAATGTAGCTGGAAAGAGGAGATTTTGTTTTAAAAGCAGTACTGTGAATCATTAGCTATCCTGGAGGTCCACTCCCTTTGGAATTGAGACTTGCTGTCTTCCTAAATCCCAAATGAAGAATCACCTGCTCCAAAACCACATTAAATTGTTGCACTCTCATGTTGTTTCAGACTTATGGATGAGCTCCCAGATTCAGTGACGGAATGGGATTCTTCTGGAAGCAGCTGTAGTAAGTGTGCTTGCAGTATGTACCATATAGCTCTTTAGTCTGTTACAAAAAATACTTAAATGTCTTGGTCTATTTGGGGGAAGCAGTGTAAAAGTAAAAGTAATGCAAATTTAACAAAGCCTTCAATTTAAAATCTTCAATGTAATTGCCAAGTTTTGCACCTTAAGGTAGGTGCCTTCACCAGGCCCGAGTCCATGCAGTATTACCAGGCTCTGGTCTTAGGGCAAACTATAGCGTGCAAGCGGAAGTCATCCTCGAATCAACCTCTTGAAATCAAGCCTGAATGCACCACTCTTACACATACCTATCCAACAGAAGAATTCAGCCTGCAATATCTGTATTTTGCTGATAACAGTATTTATGTAATACTCATTGTTAGATTGTATGTCACACTCATTAATTCAGGGTGCAGTTTAATGGAACTAATATTTCTGGCTTCAGTGGAACCAGATCAGGCCCTTCATGTACAAGCTTATTGTATTTTAAGCATTTTTAGCTCAAAGGCTTGTTTACTGGAAGGGGAGAAGGTAAATTTCTGGATGCTGTCGAATGCTGGTCACTCTGCAGTAAATGATTCTTGATGCTTACTGATACAGGATACTTAATGCTTTTGTTGCAGGAACTCTTTTTTCCTGCTGCTTTCCTGCATTATACCATAAACAAGTACTAAGCAGATGATACAGACGTCGAGGGCTGAATTTTCAACCCCGGTGTGCAGTAGCACAAAAATCTTGGTCGGTCTCATCTGCGATGTATGCCGTAGAGTGACATAAGGGATCTCAGCCATACGTAATCCAAGGCGTTAGGAAGCAGCGGCTATCTCAGAAACAGAAGTAGCTGTTAGTATGGAAATAGTAAACAACTGTCTACAAAAGGTTTATTGCTTAGTATTCAGAGTTTGAAAAGGCAAATGAATGGACGGTTCGTCTTGTCATATGTGTCTTCCTTCACTGAAAGACAGAAGTAACCCAGGGAAAACACCAAACTTCCTTCAAAGATCAGTATCTCTTTTTGATTTATTCACTTATTTTCATAACATTTCTGTATTTGAATTATTGGAATGCATCATATATTACATAAAATATATTTGTGATGTGTATACATATTTAGTAAATCTTTACTTCTGGGATTTTACCAGATGCTAATATCTGGTGTAGTGCTCCAGTCCTAGGATACACTTGGGTCTTCAGCTGAAAGAAAAGTTTGATCCTCCCCATATGTTTTTTCCTAATAGCGTTATTTCTGCCCATTCAGTGGTTTCCCTGTTTCTAGAACCGCTCAGTAATGATAGCAAACTAATGCTGCTGTTAGACTGGTTTAGGATGTAATCTCAAAACCAATATTTGTCCAAGTATGAGAAGTAAAAAAAAAAAGTTGCTTTTTTCCAAAGCATTCAAAGTATAGTATCTATGCAGATTAAAAGTGTTGTTGAGAGTAGTTAATATTTAAAGGGGTATTATGATCTATCAAATATAAACTACTTCTATTTTACACAGAACTATCAATATTTGTCAATAAAGTCTTTTAATTAATTTTTATACTGGGATAGCTTTTGGTACTATACGAATTAGTGCACGTGCATAACAAGACATAGCACTTAAGGGTTAGCTTGTTTATCCAAGTCTATCTTTTCCTTTTCTCATCTCGAAAAGACAAGAGATTGTCAGTTCTGTGTTTTGAGTGTGTCTGCAGCTGAAATTGTGTCATCTTGTTTGGCAACGTACGACTGGCATCCGTTTTGGAATTAAATTCTTTCTGAAGTTCTAGGTCTACACCAAGTGAAATTTACATTAAAATATGCTCTACAGGTGAAATATCCACGTTCTTGGCACATGTTTATGGCTTAGCTTACGATGAGAAGCCAAAGTATCAAGTGCTCAAGAAAATCCTGCTGGATGGACTAGAGTCAAGTGGAACTCGCTACGATGGCCCTCTGGAATTTTCCACTGCAGCATGCGCACAAAATCACTGTGCTGCTAAAGTGTCAAAAGTAAGAAAGACAGTTCTGGGATTATTTCTGACATCTCCTGCTTGATTGTTGCCTTTTCTTTTGTAGGAGAGGAAATAGTTTAAGATCTCAAAATGAGACTGACACAGCAGTTCTTTTGCCTTAAATACACCATGTTTGTTAATTCCCGTTTCCCCCGGCTTTGCTAAAAAGTGGGATGTCAGCCCTTAAGGAGGAAGAACTGTCATGAGTCCTTTTGACCTACAGCCTCTCACTTCAAAGCGGTAGGTCTGTGGAGAATGATTTACTTTCAGGATAATGGGGAAGTCAAGGACTTTGTTCACTAACATCTTGAAGACAAGCCTGAATGCCAGGTTTTTCCTTCGTTCCAGATTAAAAGCAAAGTTACCTTTATTAGTGAAAGCATTTAATTCATGTTCTCGCTTTCAAACTGTTCCTTGTCATTTGCCTTTCTACTCCTGCAGCCACTAATGTGGAGGAGGTATTATTCTGGGGTTTAACCATGTTATTGGTATGCAGTGCTGTGTGATGCACTAACACAGAATTTAAAAACCGACAGCTATCGCGTTATATTTTCCTTTTGTACTTTTAAGTCTGAAACTATACAGTTAATAAAACCGTGTTTTAATAAGTGGAGATTGAGGTAATTAGCGGTCTTACTGGACTTGCTGTGAAATGTCAGTCCCATCATACCTCTGCCTCGAAACTCCCCGTATGCAAAAGCCCTGTTTCTGTCTGATGCGTGTGCAATAAGGCAGGGTCAGGGTACCGTTCATTTTTAATATTTCTGGTGAACTTTGGACCATCACAAGTGTACGTGAGCCAAGAATGCAGGATGCAAACTAATGTGACTGATAGGCTGCTAGATGAATGGTGATTCAAGTATCAGTGCACAGATGGTTCTGATTTGCTGAGTTTTGTAGCTGCTGCAACTGAAGACATAAAATATCCTTCTAGTCATAAATTAGCTCTTTGGAAGCAAAACCTTGGCACCAGAGCTTTACAACCTTCAATTAGTAGGGAAAGAAGTATTTGAATGACTGTGGTATTGACATCTGTAGGGCCTGCATAGTAATCATTCCTAATAGAAGAGAATATCTGTTTGAGGGGGTTTTGCATGGCTAATTAACCACCAGTGAGAATATGTAATTTTTTCATGATCTCCTGATTGTCACCTTTCTCTCATGATACAATTACATTTTATTGTAGCGAGTGCCTCACAAACCAATTGTCAGCACTATTTACGTATTATGGAAGGCAGAACAAAAGTTCATGTTTAATAAAAAGGCACTGGGTTCTGATCTTGATAATTACAGATACTTATTTTAGCGATTCTATTGACTTTTCTGTTTTTATCACTTTTCTTCTTTTAACAAAACCAAAAGCTATTTCAGTGACAGTATTTCTCTTGCTATGATGGTGACCACTTCGTCCTCATTAATTTGAGCAGCTTTTTTTTGTTTGTACTGTTTTCTGAACTTCGTGGAAATATCAGGTAGCTGCTAACTGATCTCCAGCTGATCCGGTTGGACCTCTGGTTCACAAGAGTCTTTGATTTCTTAGAGTCAGGTACTGAATAGTAAATCTATTTTCTTCTTACTGCCTGGCCTAAGACTTGACAGTATACTGGCATAAAAGATGATCCTGAACTTCCAAGCTGTAAAAGCTGCTGTAGCACTTGCTAGTTGCAAGTTCGCAACCCCACTGAAAAATCCATGAATGAGGAGTGTCAGTTACCACCACTCGTGTGCTGTAGGACTAAGCAGAATTGGTTTTGATGGCCAAGAACAAGATCAGAGAGAGAGTGTGTCTGCATATTGCTACATCTTGGCACCTATCATCACTTTTTCAGAGAAATTTTTGATGTTGAGTGTCTTGCTTCTTGGAACAGTAAGAATGCTAGCACTGCTCCAACGATCACCTATTTTTCACTTGAGTGTGTTTCTTCAGCCAGTTCTGCTGCTTACATGCACAAGTCTCCTGTAACATTCACTGCAAAACAGCTGCAGAAAGGAAATTTCTAGGGTTATTCAAAGGACTTAAGAAGCACTTAAATACAAGCGGAGAGCGAGCAGATAACTGAACTTTCTCTAAATCTATTGCTATTTTCAGAAAATCCGATTTTTCAATCTGTGGTTATTGGCTGCGGAGGATATTCAAGGCCTGGTGCACCTTTGGTGCTACAGTCCTGACAAAGTGTTCGATGACAGGCAGGCACTTCCCACTGCATCTCTTCACGGCACTGTCTGTAGTTATCCTAGGTCTGACTCTTTTCATCTCGGCCCTCTGCATTCCCTTTCCACCTCTCCTTTTATTCACCAAACACTTCTCCCATTAAAGAGGCAACCTAAGAATAGTGGGAGCCACTACAAACAATCCACTGTCTCCTCACTTCTTGCTTATGAGCAGAATCTGACTCCAGGTGACCTGTCTGATTCCACCTGTACCAGTTTGGTACGCAGGAAAGAGGTGATCTTGGGCTAATTCCCTTCTGAAGTCCAGTAAACACCCGTAGGTACCAATAAGGGGATCCTGTAACGCTGGCTCCTTGAAGATGATGTGAAGAGCAATTGCTACAGAACATGAATTTTAAGATGCAGCTCCCTGTATAGTACATGAATCTAATCTTGAGATGACATAAAAAGCGTAACAGTGGCTATGTCCCGGTTCTTTGTTTCAATTGCACACCAAACATAGGTGATAAAATATTAATTGTGTTAATTCTCAAATTTGTTTACCACAGTTTTTGGCACTGGATAAATATTTTCAGCTTTTTCACCTACAGTGAAAGTGCTAGCATTGGGGCCAAATGAAGTATGGTAAGGCCAGCTGACTACTTGCTAGATTTTGTAGATTTCATATTAAAAAGTAATTACATCAATACCATCCTGTAACTTTTATTAGTGTGGAATATGGTAAATTTTAGGCATAAAATAAATGTTTTCACAAGTGCTGCAAGTCCCATTTTGAAAGGGATGTAGTCACTGAAGGTATGTATCCATTATGAAGATACCAGAGTTAGCTGTCGACAAGATTAGCAGTTCTTGCGTGATGCAGTGTGGTGCCGTGATGCAGAGAAAACAGCTTGGGCCACCCTGCGCTCAGGTAACTGTCAGCGTGGCACTGAGCTTCACCTGCGTCACTCCATTTCTTGGGGCTGTCTACAGTGTTTTGTCCTGGGGTAGGCTGTTTGAAACTAGCTGGAGTTGTTATTCAGAACAGATACACCTTTATGTTTCTGTACGTTAATAACTTTCACAGAGCAGAACTATGGATTATATTCTTAAAAGGTATTAAACAGTATGCGAAGTGCCTACTGGCACTTCAAACGGTATTTAGCTTGGGCAATTTCTATCTCCTGTACGTGTTTAATTTGCAGCACAAAAAAGCAGCCCCTTACTTCTTTTTTAGCTGCTATATTCAGATACAGCTGCTGCGTAGAGGCCCATATGCAAACATTACAGTTACAGAGTTATTAGCGTGCCAGAAGTACCAAAGGCATGTGGCATACAGCCTGTGTTTTGGCTACATTTGTCTTCCAAGTTACAAAAGCCAAAACCAGACATCATTTGATACTTAGTACTTAGAGCAGCACTGGAAAAAACTTGCATTAACTCATGCAACTATTCACCGAGTATTCCCCATTTACATTTTAGAAGACTGTCGAAGAATGAAAGCCTTAACTCTTAAATTAGATTACCCGAGTCAGAAGACTTACTGATTATCTTACTTTAGAAAGTTTTGCATTTGACTCGGTCCTGTGATATAAAAGGCATTCGGCTCTACTTGTTAATGAAACAAACAGTGACTTACTGGCATCATTCCCAATAAAGGTTATTAGTGAATGTTTTGAAATGTACAACCTGAGTTTATTTTATAGCATACTTCCCAAATACAGCATAGCTCTAACTTTGTACTGTTTGAAGGCGGCGTTTATTGATAATTAAAATGCTGGAAACAATTCTTTTGAGAAAGATGAAAGCTTACTCTCATTCTGTGTTCTTGGTACTGAAGATAGAACATTTTTCTCTTTGAAATACTGACTCTTTTTTTTACTATACAAAATTGTTCACTGTACATCAACAGGTTTGCGCACCAAAGCCCATGCCAAAACGAGTTCAGCAGAACCACAAAAAGATGGAAGGTGAAGAATGCATCTGTCAAAACAAAGCCTGTACTGGGGTAACAGGCAAACAACTCCAAGATGAAGAAAAGCCAAGTAAATTAAACGGGATGCTTCACCAGACAGAGCCTCAGCAGGTGAGGATTTGGGCACTAGACTAATGCATGGTATCTCCTGGGAGTTCATCTGCTCTGTTAGCTCAATGTCCACCTTTTGGGGTGGGAAAGGAAGAAAAGCGCTTGAAAAAAGCCAGGAGCTATGTCATAAACTCCAGAAGTTGCCATATGCTTACTGGCTTGTATTATTCCAAACGTAAAACTAAAGAGTTTCTTGTAAGCCCAGGGAGTAAGTGCAAACAGGGCACTATCCTCACCTGTCTCAAACTTGACAGGTCCGGGTATCGGAACGGCACCTGTGATAATTTTGAATGTTACTGAATTCTTTTCAGCATACAGAATTACTATCTGTACATCCACAGGTTCGCTTTCTGAAGCCTTCACCGAAACCAGTGCAACAGAAGCAAAACAAGGTGAAAGAGGAAGAATATAACGGCCTAAGCAGGCCCCACGCTCGGGTAACACGCCAGCAATTCCAGGCAGAAGAGAGGCCAATTAAATTTTACACTACGATTCAGGAGCCTGACCGCCCACAAAAGGTGAGGTTTTTGGTGTTACCTTAGAACAGTCATGGCACCCTGCAAAAGAAAGATTGGCTTTTCTAAAAATAAGAGTTTAAAAAAAAAAAAACACACCCACACCCCACAAAGAAAGCCTAAACTAAATGTTTGCCACAAACGCTAAAAGTTTGTGTATAGTTGCCTGGTCATACTATTAGCAAACTACCACTCCAGTTTTTTCTGTAGTTTGGTAGTAAAGCGGCGCATGGAGTGCTGCACCCGTGTGCAGATAAAAGTGTCGGGAAATGACAATGTCCGGCTGTGGACCCTGTTGTTTTCTTGGTAGAAACTTACTTCAGTAGTTTCCTTTTCTCCGTAGTGGAAAACCTCATCGCGCTCTTAATTAAGTTCTTAAATTCTGACTTTTTAATCTGAGGATTTTAGTAGTTAACTAACTCACCTCAAATATTGTCAGTAGTTATTGCATAGAAGGGTTGAATGAATGTAGTCAGTCTTACTCTTCAACTGTACGTGAAGAAATTGATGAAAAAAAATTCATCAAGGTTTTAGTAAAAATAATGCAGAATAAAGTACATCTTAGTAATCATACTGTGCTCCTTTTCTATGGAGTTTAAATATATTTTAACAAAGAGATTCTACCCTGTTTGTTTCTTTCATACAGAAGAATAACTTGTTAAACGAGGACAATTTCTAATAAGCACAAAAATACAACTTTAAAGATAGCTTTATTATTAATCCAAAATTCTTTGCTTCGAGCAGTCTGCTGATCACTGCCTGGAGCCTCCAGTACAAGTTCGGAAAGTGAAGTGGAAAAAGCACAGCTGTACCTAAGAGCACCAGGCAGTAAAGTGGTGAGCAGAACAGTTTTTGGAGATGTTTTGGCTGATAGCGAGGCAGGCAGATTCTGAAAAGTCTCTGGAGTCCTGACACAACAGTGACTCAAAATAACAAATACGATTGTGTGAGATGAAGATATTCCAGCACTACTTCCTAGTCCTCAAACGTAAAATTTAAAAAGCATTAGCAAAAAAAGGCAGCAAATCTCTCCCCCAAATCTCCTCCCTCCTGTATGTTTTGTATAAAAGCTACTGTAGTCCTAAGAAAGAAGTAGGTATGGAAAGAGCGCCACATTTAGGCTTCCAACACGACATAGGGGAAAAAAAGAGCTGGTGTAACTTCCCCTGTTGACTTGAACAGCAAGCACACGGTATGGATTGTAGATGTTGACACGGGAGAGGGCCTCGGGGATTTGTGTTTCCCTCCTTTTTGTGGGAGGAAGGAAAAGTACATTTTTACAGCAATGGGACTAATCACTGGTCTAGTATTTAGATGGACTTGTGTTTTGATTTTGTCTTTCTAAAGGAAAAGCCGCTGGTCCAATGTGATTAATAATGCTGCATCTATGTAGAATAGTTCTGTGGTACTCACTGAATATTATGCATAATAGGGGAGAGCTAAAATGGATGTCAGATAACATTTAAGATATTCAAATGAGAAACTGGAGACGGAAAAAAAGGCAGGATGGTATTAGTTTCATTTTGCAGACTTCCTCTTAATTCCTTTCACATAATTTAGGAGATTGGGAAAGGAAAGCTCTACAGGAAATTTTAGAGTACTGAGGTTATGAAAATTCAGGAGGATTCTTCAGGCACAAAGGGGGAAAAGAAACAATGGTTCATGCAGGAACTAGAGTGGCAAGAGGCTCTCGAGCATTCTCCAGGGAGCAATTCCAAACACTTTGGTTAGGCAACTGCCTGGAGTAGTTAACTGCAGTGCAGGCACCTCGCTCTAACTTAGACACTTAGACAGGATGGCCACCCTGTTGCCGTTAATAGACGATGCAGTTGAAGGTCTGAATACAGAACTTGGAGGGAAAGTTCTCTTTCTTCCTGGTTTATCTTTTGGGGAAGTACATTCAGAAAAACATCGCACACGTAGCTGGGACAATGAAAGAACGAGCGGGTCTGCTTCGTAAGATGCTGCTGGAAAACAGTGACAGTTTAGGTACAAATGAAACCGAGAAGCATTTCTATGCTGAAAGGGGAACACCTGACTGAGAGGAGTAGGACAAGAAGGGTAGGACGCTTGTGAGAAACGGGACAGCTGACAAACTGCGAAAGAGAGAACGAGGAAGTAACATCTAGAAAATAATACGGAAACAACAAAAAGCAGAGAAGAAAAAACATATCAGCTGCCTTTATGTTGGACATAATAGCATCTTTCTATTAGACGAAAGAAAAGAAACAGGCATGTCTGTCACTAATTCAAAGGAGGAATAAAACAGGAAGACAGGAAATTTCTATTAGAGAAATACAATTTAGGTTATGAATTTTCACCAAGAAACCTATATTGCTAGAGTTGAAATTAAGTGGGATGTATTGCTGAAAAATAACATATTGTGAATGGGACTGCGGAAAGGAAACCAAAGGTGGAAATTTTTCTAAGGGACAGTGGAAAATATGGTCAAGTCTTAGATATGTGAGAAACGGAATCGTAGCGTTTGGGAATTCCTTTCAGAGATGGAGATCAAAAAGGCAAGCTAAGGATGGCATTGCTTCTGGAAGCCTAAATTCCCCCCCCCGCCTCCCCCCCCCCCCCAACACCACCCTCACCAACTAGAACAAACCCCACACTACTAGCATATTTATGCTATCTATGATAAATCAGGAGAACTTTAGCTTCACTAGGAAATGCAAAAAACTTACACAAATTAACACGGCAAATGAAACTCCTGAGTAACGTCTAGGGTTTCCAGGCTCAAACTATTAGTAGGAACACTGTAAAGACTTAACGTATTAACATTTTTTTGGAAACAAATTAAAGATATGGAAGAATTTCAGCTGTTGATTTCAGTAATAAATATAGAGTATGTCTCTTTAGAAGGTGTTTAATCATACCTAGTGTTATAGACTTAATATCCAATATACTTACACCTGCAAATTCCAGAGTTAAGACTTTGTAAGAATTGTATTGCTTTCTCTAGGATAACTTAAATACCTAGCTGGCATCTTTGTTTTTCCGATTCACATCTCACTCAACATTAATTTTCTTGTAACTTTTTTTTTCCCTGCAGAAAGACACTGCAAGAGAATTACCACCATTCGACCTCCAAGCGATGTTCTCCGAATCCAGAAAGACACACGATCGACTCTTAACTACAGCTCATCCAGTCTCATTGCAAGAAACTGGTGCTGACATCACTCGTCCTTCTCTATCTATTGTATTTAGGTTTGCGTTTACTGACGAAACATACCCCTACACGATAGCTATACTTGTACTTCTGCTACTAATATTGCTTTCCTTGTATTTTCTTTGATGTCACTGTTTCAGCGTCCTCGGTGTAAGTGCAGCGGTGTTCCCATCACGCGTTTTTTTTCTCAAAGTTTCTTCGTTGAAGATTTCAGTGTCAGTGGCTTGGAAAAGATTTTTTTAAATAATATTGTCAATACATATCTTTTAAAGGCACGTTCACTTAAGCTTTCCAAATCTGCACTCAATAGTTACGCATGCACTAAACTATTTGTACAAGGCTGGTTTCTGTTACAAATGTTGGGATGCTTTTTTTTTTTGTTTTTGAAACTGGACCTTTGTTACAGCAACATAAAAAAAGTATCATGAAATACAGTGTGGCATGGTATTTAATTATTCTAACGCTAGTATGTTGATAACTGGTGTGTAGCCATCTTTATACTCTTTCAGAAAACCTTTGGTTAAATACTGATGGATTAAATGCACAGGAATTGAAGGTTTTCCTCTATTCCAGTGTGTAAAGGGAAGATAGTAGCCACAAATTCTATTTTACAACTGACTTCGTTGCAGTTTTTGCCGTTATCTAAGCTACCACACACTATTTAGTTCAAGCACTCATTTTCATTAGATTTCCTTACCTTATTACAATATGGACATTCACCAAAGATGACATGAAAACTCTGTCTGCTAGAAGGAAGACCTTGTAGCCACTGCAACACAAGTAAGTGGATTAAAATTCACATTTGTTTCCTCTCACATTTAAGAACGATCTATTACCAGGGCTTTTTCCAACCCAGAGTTCATTTGATCAACATCTGACACGGTGCGTGTCAAGTCAGACTCTGTATAACCACAGAGCGAGGCAGGTTCCCTTCCACAGGGAGCTCCTCTATCAGCTGTGGGTTAGAAGACAAGAGGAAGCACAGCGATTGTTGTAGCACTCCTTAAAGGACTTTGCTTCATCTGCAATTTAAGCGGGCGATGCTTATTGTCTAGAATCTGTGAGTTAATGAGCAAGCTTGTCCCATTAATTCCTTTACCTCATACAGGCAAGCCTGATGAAAAGGCTGTCCGCATCGGGGATCATCGCACACTTGATCCGGAGTAGTGCCATCGAGTCGATAGGCATAGCAGATCCCACAGTCCTTAGCAAAATCCTTAAAACACAACACGTTTTAGCTTACAGTACAACTGCAAGGAAGAAGCAGGGCTGGTAACACAGAAAACACCTATTTGTCTTTGCTTTTGCATTTTTTGTTACGTAGAATTACTAAGTATTTTTGCCTTCAATATATATGTTTATACCATAATGGTGTAAAGAGTGAGACTAGTTACCAGACATACAAGACTTTGCTAGGTTGTACTTTATCCTCTCACCGAATTACGTCTAGTTTGACAAGCATTTTCATACCCTTGGGCCCCCGCTGTTTCTTTATTTATTAAACACAATGATTTGCCATTACATTTGGACACAAGACCTCACAGTCAGATATTAATTTAAAAATTTCACAAGTGAAAGCAAAGCTAGTAATCCAGCGTTACAGCATTGTCAAAAATTAATTCCAAGTTTGTTTGAAATGCACCGGTATTTGGATGGCCTCTTGTCCCCTCTAAGCAGCTCTACCTAATTAGAACTTAAGTCATCAACATCCATAACAGCATGTTTGGATTTTCCACATCTCATTAGCTACTCTGGAACTTCCTCTTTCCCTTTTAATAGTGAAGCCTGTTGTTAATCGCCTTACTGCTATGAAGGCCACAGGAAAGTGTGCACCTCTAATCAAAGGTTAACAAGCTCTGACAATTGTTGCTTGAAGTTCAGAAGTCCTTATGACAATATATTAATCCAATTACCTCTTTTCTAAGTCTCTTATTTTTGCCGGCAGTTATAAAGTGACCATTTACATTTTACTTATTCAGAAATAACGACTGATGATTAACAAAAAGCAACTTACACTTTTTTCTAACACAGCACGAGATGGAAAATCAATTTCTAAGAGGTCTTTCAAGTTCTGTAACAAACCGATTTCTGGATCCCTGCAGGTGGGAGAGAGGGAGAAAAAAGTCAACGCTAGGAATGGCGAATACCATTTCTGTTTCAAACCTATATTATTAAAGATGCTTACCATAAGTGCATATTGTTGTTCAGCTTAATTCTCAAAGGGTTGACCACTGCAAACAACGTACATAAATAATTACATCACCTTTAGGATGCCCTTCGCTCCCCCACCCGACTCAACCGCTCAGATTTCAGCACTGAAGGGGAAGGCAGGGGGGAGGTTTTTTAATTATTTAAGGTACGTAAGTCAATGACCGCTCGTGGGTTTTAGTTTTGGGAATTACACTCATATTTAAAATACCATACTGCTGAAGACATGATCGCAGTTACCTTAAAAAGTTGGTAAAAAGCTGTGGGACACGGAGTAAAAGACTTAAAAGTTTCCAAACACTATTGGGACATATGTAGTAATTTTTTTTTATTTATTTATTTTTTAATAAAGAAAATTACATTGAAATATAAACACGATTGGGTAATGAGCTGTAGGACACAGGGTTCCCTCTAAACTGTGGTAGGAAAGCACTGGAAAAAAGTGTCACTCGGAGCAAAACAGCACGCGATGGATTGAGGCTGTTAAAAACCCCAGCATCTACCGTGTAAAGCTCTCCTACGGACATACTCAGCTTAATTCCTGGCTCTGCTTAAGTAAAGTTTACCCCAGGAGCCTGACGCAGCTTACACGAGAACCTGCTCACCAGAGACCAGATTCTAGAAGAGAAACAAAGGGCGTACGTCTGCTGCCTTACCGTGATCTGCTCCAAGAAAATAACACTCGGGGAGCATGTCTGGATGCCGGGGATCTACCTCTATGTTCACCGAGACATTGCTCCCTACGATGAGAAAGCAAACAAGTCGTAGGGGAAGCTTTTCTTTGCAGTCAAGTATTTGCAAACGGAAACATTAACCTTTTTTTACAAGCAGTTTTAAATTGGTTAATGCAGGCTGGTTTTCATCACTACAAATAATAAAAAAGTTGGTAGGTATCCAAATTAATTGCACAAAATATCAGTATATATTGAATGTTTAAATTTCAATGGACTGTAATTAAAAATAGCAGCTGATTAAATAAAACTGCCAGTCTTGCATTTCTTATAGACCAGTCTTAAGGTTAACACTTAGACTTAATTCTGAATAATCAAAGTCAAGCTAGATGACATAATCCATTTGAAATCTTGGTGACATTTTAAAGGTAGTACAGGAATTGTTGTTAATTCCTCCTCATCTTTTACAGTCAAAAAGAGAAGCATAAAGACAGTATTAAGCAGTAAAAGTCAGTCCCCTCCACAGCGTACTCCTGGACTGAGCGAACAATGGCATCTTTTTGAAAGAGCAAATCTTTTACAAGATACCCCATCACCCTCATAAGGTCGGCTATTCATAAGGGGTAAGCAGCTCAAAAACATTCTGGATCCAGGTTAAAAACCTCACGGCAAATTCTCTTCTAAATAAAAGCAGGCAAAACCCAACATTTTTTGTAGTTAAGAGGTATGCGAGGCTTGCCCTCCTTGAAGAAAGTGGAATGAATGAAATCAAAGTTTAGTCGTAACTGAAGGTTGTCTGTGACCGACAGCAAGGGGCTCAAAGCCTCGTGCTGCCCTCCACTGATCTAACGCGAGGCGCTTTTGGAGGCTTTTCTTTCCCCTCCATTGGTCTGGGTCAAAGTACAGCAGAACCAAGACAAAGCCACCCTGACTGCGCGCGCATGCACGCGAGGCGCGTTGTCCCACCCATGCCATTTTAGCCGGTTGCTGAACTTTTTCTGTCCCTCCCGCCACCCCAGCGAAGGAGCAGCCTCGGCACCCCACGAGCCCCTTTCCTGCTCCACTCTGCAGGCAGCCAGTCTTGCCGCAGCTTCTGGGGACAACTTAGGTCTACTTTGGTCCGTTGTTCTATGTTCTCAGATTTCTACAATATGCTATTGATATCTTGGATTTCAGCTAAAAATCAGAACTCTTCTTTCAAAGATAATATTTCCCCCCCGTATTTCTAACCTCTGACAGCGGCAAGCTTCTCCTTTGCAATTACAAGACTCCTTATCCTATATGTATCCAGACCTTAAAATGCCAGACATCAGCATATGAATTAAGGTACTTTTTCAGATGGTTAACACTGTAAGCCTCTAATTTCCTCTCTTCTCTCATTTCTTTGTCCTTTCCACCTGCCTCTTTTAACCCCCTTTCGACCGCACTCTAATCTTGCTTTCACTCTTCCAGGACGGGATCAATCTAAAGTAATAGTCCGTTAAAAAATTTGGAATTTGTGAATGAGACAAGGGCTTCATCTAAGCTGATGTTTTACAAACACTGATTTTTCTAGAGTTATCATGCAAGTCCTCAGCTTTTGACAGTTACACGTTCATAACTTACAAATACACAGTATTTTCCTGCAGAAACTTTCATTTTCTGTAACACCATAAAGTTGTAATTAATTTTCTAAACAGGTTCAGTATTCTGCGGAAGGGCTTTTTTTTCAATACGCAAAGCAAGAGAGTGCCGTCTTGCAGGTTTTAAGTGCTACCTTTCATTTTCCTAACTCTAACAAGCACCATCCGAGTTCTACTTCTCAACCCCGCTGCATTCCTTCAAATTTTTTCGTACCTATTGCAATTCTTCTTGTCGTAGCGCTCCGTGTGGGATTTTCTGGCTCAAGCACCCATGTCTTCCCATCAATTTCATCCATGGCGTCCCAGAATTCTTTCAGCGATTCTAATGCCGCCAGGAACTGATCGTAGATGTCTGTTAAGGAGTTCTGAGAAAAGAAGAAATTTAAACAAATTTTATAGAGTTTCCACCTACAGCCGTATAGAATATTTAAAAAACAAACTATAGGTAATTGAAGAAGTGTTAAAATCTGGTATGTATCCCATTGTATGTAGCATGGTAGCATAAAACGTTGAACCTCACGGGGTTTTTAGCGGAAACAACAGGAGTGAAGAACAGCTGTATCCCGAGAACAAATAAGTACGCCAGTCCTGGTAGTTCGAACGTGTCGTGATACACGCACATCATACCTGGATTTGACAGCGGTTTTTACTCCTTTTCAGAAAACTTTTCTGCAAACTGGTAGCAACTATTAATTTGCATTGTAACTTGTAACGAACGACTGTAAAATTAAAGTAAATATCATCAGTATCTGCTATTAAACTTCCAGCATCCTGATATTCTGTCTCTACTTCAGCAGAGCAACCCGGCAGCGGTACCAAGTATAAATACACAGAAATACCCACATAACTAAAGTAGCTTATTTATTTTTTAAAGACTCTACGAAATGTAGCCTAACAATGTCATAATTATCTCAAAAGTAAGCAGTATAAAACCAGGTCCTTAACATTTGATTTCAAGCCATGAAAATATGGTAAGAGAAGGAGAAACCATCTCTAGCAATCAGAGGATTACGCTCAAGGGATTTCAATATTTGAGAGTGGATTAGATGGAATCAGAAAAATCTTTCATTATACAGGACAATATAGAGAACGGCAATGCAAAAGAAGGCCTTTGAAAATCATCACTGAGCCCAAAAGAAGTAACTATTTCTACAGGGAAAGACTTCTTCAAGTAGAGAAAACACTCGGCCAGTCCAGTTAACGCCTTTCCAAATGCAGATGCCCAGAGGGTACAAAACATGAATTTAGGGAACTGATCGGAGGCGAAGAATGCAGGAGGGGGAGAGAGATGAGTTCTCGTCAGAGTTTGGAGCCTGACGTCAGACGGAATCAGTGGAGGAACTGGGAAGTGTCATGAACAGACCAGTAGGAGGGTAAGGAGCCGTCAGAACGCGGCTTCGTGGGGAGAGATGAAGCTATGAGAGGAAAACAGTGAAGGCGTCAAGAAACTAGGCAAAGGCGGCAGTGAAGGGAGATCAAGGGTGGGGAGAAGGGTTCTGGAGATGGACTCTTCCCAGAAAACAACATGTTTTCACAAATTGCTTGGTAGTGGGAAACTCAAGAGTAGGAAAAAAGGAGTCATTTGGGAGCACCAAAGAATATTTTGAAACGTGTTACACAGAACACAACTGAACAACCGAATGCTGAGTAAAGAGCAGGAAGGACAGGAGAGAACTGACAGGACTTCTTCAGTTCGGATAAAGAGATGGTAAAGTACGTTTTGAGAAACAAAAAAAGGTGTGACAAGGGCCAGACGTCAGAGATCTTCTGGCCTGGGAACAAGTTTGCGGGCTCAAAAAGAAAAGGCAAATTAGATGTTCGGTTCTTCTTCTATAAATAGAAAGCATAGAGGTATTTTTCTATAAATAACACAACACACGCGCAGAATGGTTTCCTTTAATCTTTGGTAATCATCTTCTTCCTTTCTCACCTGGACAAAAAGAGGCAAATTATATGGACGTTCTCAGGTGAAGAAATACGATTTTTACATGTAATAAGTTTTCATATCGAATGCATACATATTTTAGAAAGAAACGGTGTAGCTTAGAAATAAAATGCTAGCTTTTTTCCTGCTGTTATTAAATTATATTAAAGTAGGAAAGCACTTAAGCAGAAAAGTGTGAATACTGCCAATCTCAAAACGTAACGCTTATTATCTTTAAAAGCATTTTGTTACTTTTATACTACCTGAAGTGATATAATAGTGTCAGTCACTTAACCACATCTTAGAGTATAATATCTTCATCTTAAGTACTATTATTTCCAGTATTTTAATAATTTTCACACAGTCCTGAAATGTGATCTTTTGTGCTCTGATGACACTTAAATTAATAGCATAATTTTCTGGTACTTGCAACAGTTGCTTTCCATTTTGATTTTTTACATTTTTCTATATCACATACAGATAAATCCTCTAATAATCATTTTTATCTTTATCTTCTGGGAATTCAAAGGGTTTCACTAGAAAAAAGAAACATCAAGGGATTATAACCCACAGATAAGTTTTAAAATCCAATTAATTTTAATACTAATTGTAATTTTTCAATGAAGTTCCTTAAAAAGGTAGTTAAATCTTTTTTTTTTTTAAACGCACTGTTCATTTGATCTTATTTGCATGCTTCATTGATGTTGCCAGCTGTCTCCTGCTATATACCTAAATGCATCTATAGCTATTTAAATACATCACATGCTTGTCATGCAAACCGCAAAAACGATGACATTCCTTTTGATTTGATTAACCAACTAATTTTTGGTCATTGCCCAACACTTCTAGCAAAGACCGCTATCGTGCTTTTTTTTTTTTCTCTACACTACACCGAGGTAGTCGTTAATAACGTCAAACAGCACAAGCTCCTTGTTTCTTTGTCACCTGTGTACCAGTGCATTAGAATTTGTATGAAATATGTCAAATGTTCTTTGGAAAATCAGACACTCGTAATTCAGGATATCACCACTGGCTGCCCCGACTCTAAAAACCACTAGCAAAACCAAACCGGTTACTCCGTCCTCCATATCAGTTAGGTTTCCACCCTCACGAGGCAAAACATCCGGTCTAAAAACAAAGAACATTGTGGCAATTTAATCTTTCACAACAACTTAAAACAAAATGAAGATGGTTTTGATGTATAATATAAACCTTGTGTTTTATTTCTAACTACTGAGGATGCTGACATCAGCTGCCCGCACGAGCAGTAATGACTAGGTAGCAGAGGTAAGGAAATCCAAGAGTCACAAAACCTCAATGCAGTTTTTTGCGCAAGTGGGTATCACGGTCTTTTCTAACTCGATCACATACTACTTCCCCTCCACCCTCGCCACGGGATCGCTGACATCTATGGCCCTGGCTGGAAAGCGATCCCTCTGCAGCTCTGCTCCCTGACGCCCAGGCTGACGGGACATTATTAAAGGCGGTGCAGAAGGCACTAGCGAGGGTGTGGGTCCAAGCGGAAACACCATGCATGATTCTGACCGGACCTTCTCAAGTAACCAACCATAGCTGGGACGAAGAAAGATGTTTCTAAGATGAGGAATGGAGAGTCCACCGTTAGACAAGGTCAAAAAAGTTTTACTGGTTTAGACTAGCAAAACAGCGTAAGAGGAGATGTGATTATTAACTACACGATGGTAGCTGTACAAGATCCCTAGAGCTAGGGCTGGTTGAAGGACCCATCAAATGTGAATTTATACAAAATCAGCAGCTGGAGCCGGCTTCCTCTCCGTTACAGCACTGAGGTTCTGAGAAAGCCTTACAGTCCCAGGACACCTCATTACTTTCAAGTGGGAGCTTGCTAAGTTTTTGACAGAGATGTGCCGCATGATTTAATGATCCCGTTCCCTTCAGCTCTCTATAATGACCACCACAGCAACTGAGCAGCCCAAAACCAGTATCGACTTTATCGTCAAAACGCATTTTCAGATTAGATGGTCTCGTTCCGAGTTTTCATAGGGAAAAATAAGAGACTGAGAAAATGTTAGTTTGGAATACTCAGCTTGAGATCCCTTCATCTGGCTTTAAAAGGACTGTTTTTATTAGAGCATCACCTCCCGTGACCATAGTCATAGCTTTAAACACTCAACACTTCTCCAGATTTTTCAAATTCCAAGTTGTGAGTGTAGAAAACAAAGAATACAATTAGGGATGGCTTGTGAAAAGGCACTGTAAGCCACTCTCGGCACAGGCAGTTTTCGCTCTCAACAAAGCATATATTCAGCCTCAAAGTCCTAGTTGTTCGAGGCTCCATGAGGCAAAACTCTGACATATACTGACACAAGCTATACCAACACGGTCCTTTGGACCGAACAGCAATTTAATGTTAATTTGGAGGGCCATGATTCTGTGATCACCCCTATAGAGACAGGGTTAAATCGGTTATTTTACAGGAAAAGAGACACGTAAACGTATCAGCTTTGATGATTCCCCAGCAGTTTTAGAAAAGATTGACCCAGATGTTGCCTTTGTGCTATCAGACTACGTGTATCCTCCACTCATTTCATCAGCTGGTAGGAGATGAAACACACACTTTGGTCAGTGAAAATCAGATATTCTGGACCTATCTGTTTCCGAGGGGAACATACCTTCTCTTCTACCAGGAAAGAGTCCCATGTAGTTTTGCAACATTTGTGTTTCCATTTCTATCCTCCGCACTCTCATCTCCATCTCATCACGGGTAGCTCCTCATGCCAATTCTTTCCTTCTTTTTTTACTTTATTCCAGTTCAAACACTTTCCCAAGTTCACCCCTATTGCCTATACGCGGTTTCCTTCAATTAAAGGAATAAGAAGGAATGGAAAAAAAGTCACTCCGCTCTTGGTTCTTATTTCTGGTGCCACAGAGGCTGGGAAGAATAAAGAGAAAGCCTTGAGTCTATGCCTGCCATAAAATCCACGAAGGCTTTCGGTAACTTTTAAGAAGTGCTGTATGCCTGCCTATATGGCTATTCTGCCAAATTTCAAACACCTGCTCCAAATCCTGGATGAACTAAATATTAATCAAATGGTAGTAAGAATGTTCTCGTTAAGGTAAATACGGCACAATTTATTAAAATGTATTTTTTTAAAAAAGATAAAAATGTGATCTTTATTCTGAGATTTTTTTTTTGTTGAAATTCTTCCTAACACAAAATTTGCTTATCCAAAATTAAAACACCTGCAAAGCCTCCTAATGGAAAAAGTAAAGCAGCCTAAACTATAGGTGCTGCTACCTGCTTGCCCTTTATGAATTCATAGATAGAATACAATTTAATAAAGCGAACAGCTGTTGGATGGAAAAGGGATCACCTGTATCACCTAAATAATTTACGATTCTTTAGATTTGTTTGGAAACGGTTTATTTCTCACGAACAGTAGTTTAACAATTTTCCCCCTCCTTAGCACCAATCAAACCAAGACACAACGCTCTGAAATCTTTATAAAGTGTCTCGTCAACCATCTCCATTTTTCGTATTTACAGATGCATATCAAGCTGGTGTCTGCAAAGTTCCTTTGCTAAGAAAAAGCACGATTATGATGCATTTTGTTGCGTCTTCATCAAAATAACCGAAGAATAAGCTCATTCATACCACTATACCTTCTGAATCTTGTATTACTGTTTCATTGTTGGCTGGCTGCTTGACCTCATTAGTCATTAATTTCCACTCTCATGACCTTCATGTAGCCAAGCAGGTGGGCAGTGGTCAGTATAGAAACAATACCCTGATGTGAGGGCAGCAGAATATAGATGCGCCGAAACTGCAGAACTGTGCTTACAGCGTATGCTAAAATGTGGAGACGGCACATTTATCTGGTTATTTAGAAAAAGAACATAACTGAAATAAGTAGATGTTCTTGCACTTGTCATTGAGAAGCACTCTGCATTTATTTGGCACTTATAACAGCAGCAGCAGCAGCATTGCCCTTGATGCTGATTTCTTACTACTCTAAAATGTCTCCTCTGAGCCAGAATACACTGGCTGTTGCTGATCATGCTGTGAGACACCTGCACTGGCTACTAGGCTTGTCATGACGCACAAAACCCTACCATCTTCAGCTTGACATTGTGCAAGTTATAATTATTCATCCAAATGAATATGTCAGAGCAGCAGCAGCAGACCTCTCATCAGAGCAAAAGAAAAATACATCAAAACATTATCAACCCAGCAGGAAGACAGGGACCATAAGGAAAATTACCCATTTTTAATATGGATGCCATAAAGCCATGTCTATTATTATACCGGGGGTGGGGGGGGGGGTGGGGGGAGAAAAAAAACACCACCCAACAACCCCTCAAGTTTAAAGTCCACGAACCTCAAATAGGCAACGGCACACGCAGGGGGGTGGGGGGGGAAAATCAATCACCTGAAATCTGTTTCTTTTCTTTCGTAGGAGTTTATATTCTAATAGCGCAATTGCATAATTGCCTTGACAGTTTTTACTTTAAAGATGACCAACAAATATTAAAATTTAAGACCTAGCAGTATCAAAACTTCGTGTTATTTTACTACAAAATAGGCATAGCATGTTCTCTTCCCTTTTAGGAACCAAAATTTTCAACCACTTGAGGACCCGCTAAATTCTGCTACCAGTGGTGTTTCAGCATTATCTAAGCTTAACCCTTATTTTACCACGGCGCAAAGACTGCTCACTGCAACGATTTCCATGCATTTTGAAAATGTGTGTAGTAATTGCATAAATTGTGGGGAGGGTTTTTTAAGGTCTCAGAATGATTTTGCTGTGCATGACTAACACTCATGATTTCAAAACAGGGTCTTCAGTTACATACAAACATCTATTGTTCCTGTTTTCAAATAGGCCATAGGTAATTCTAACTGCAAAAAGATTTTTAAGACCTCAAGCATTAGAATGCTGTATTTTTAACATTCAATTTTTATTTGGTTGTAGTGTCAATATTAGTATATTCGCTCCCATCTTTAACTTGTCAAAGAAGGCTGCTTCATATCATGTTTTTCAAGAACATCTTATTAAAACGAAAGTCCAGCTAGTACCTTTAAAATTACTAACAATAAACACAGAGAAGCAATGACTGTCAAGGATATTTGAGATGTTGTTAATTTGAGGCAACATAAATTGCAAGGTTGTAAAATTAATAAAATACTATTAAAAGTATGTATGAAGTTCAAGGTTAGAAACAGTATTTGAAGTCCTGCTGTAATACATGGAATCCAGTATAATTTAAGGGAAAAACAGTATCTGTTTAAATGGTTCCAAACCATACCAGAGAATCAAAACCTAACATTGCATGTGAAACTAAATATATCTTTCATTTGCAATGGTCCGTTCTTGCAGTTATTTCCTCAAGCTCTTGTATTAGAGGATCTGAGGTGACACACAGAACCTTGAGCTTTGCAGTCAAAATTATATGCCCATTTTAAAATCATTCTGATGCAACCTTTCAGTCGTGTTCCCTATGTAAATTTGGTACCATAAAGACAGGATTTACTGATGGGTAGAAATCCTCGCGAGAGTTAGAATTATGAAACGCAATCGTTTATGTAAAATCTATTTTCCTGAATTAAATGAAATGAAACATCAACTCTTTTCTAGAGATATTTCAAATTAACTTACACCTAAGTGGTCACATTTAAATCCATTTAATCAAGTACACATGCTCTATTAAGGAAAAAAGATACGTGAAATAATGCGAGAGAGACTAAAAAAAAAGACAATGGCTCTTGGTTCTTTATAGTAACAATATCCGTTAAACTATGAAATCAGAACTCTATTAAGTACTTGCCTGTTGTTCTTTTGATTGTAACTGAAAAAGTTTTATTATGTTATGAAACTATATCAGATAACAAACTGGGGGACCGCCTTTTTTTTAATGTCTGTCAACTTTAGAGGGTGCTTCTTTTCTAGAAGGCAATCGTTTCTCATGCATGGGTTTCCCCAGTATCATTCCTAAAGGTATTTCAGCCATATGAACAGCTTAAGAAAAAAACAGCTAGAATGAGTGCAAAGCATACAACATGTGAGGTGTATCTACATGGCAAGGAAAATATTTAAAACACTCCCTTAAGGAATATGGAGGTCAGTATTACTACATTTACATAAGCATGTATAAAAGTAAAATGCACACAGGGAAAAAAGCTGGAGTTAAAAAAAAGAAAGTCCAACCCCTCATTACCACCTACACACTGCATATGTATCTCAGTTATTAATAAAAGATGCATAGTACGGCAGTTTACCTGTGGCATCCAAGAAATAGCAAACTGAACAGGAAAATCCACGAGGCAATCCGGTGGTTCTGTTGGATACTGAGGGAGGGAAAGAAAATACAGTTTTTCTTTTCTTTTTTTTTTTCCCCCCCAAGTGATTTAAAGTCAGACTGATACTCAGCTGCCAAATTTGATAACGAAATATGAGCACTTCAAGCATCTTGAGAACTTGGCTCTTAGAGGAAACAGTATGTAAAGCATTTTCAGAAATAGTTATGAATGTTAATTATCATTTAAAGAAGAAATCTACATGTAAACAGTTTTTATATATCAGTTTTTAGTAAAGGCAGGAGAACCACAGTTTTCTGTGTTCAGTGTTCACAAAGACACATTAAAAAAGAACCTAAGATAAAAACCATCAAATATTTTAAAAAAAAATTCTCCTCAATTACCTGTACTGGATAGGAAAGTTAAAAAAAAAAAAAAAACAAACAAAACCCCAAACAACCTTTTCATGAATCAAGAACTAATTTTCATTTAAACTAGAATATTTGCTCTGATTGGCAACATTTTTTGTTTTGAAACTGAAAGTAATCAGAGTAAGTACGTAACTGTTTAGAAAGAGATGAATGAACATACACCCAAAATTAAAACAACTCCCCACCCCAAATTAAAAGGTATCAACAAGGAAAAGAAAAAATAGTTGTATTAAGAAAACTGAAGCTATAAAAAGTTTGATAACTCCAAAAATAACCACTGACTATTCATTACACTGGTAAATCTATCGCTGTTCAGCATCCTATATGACATCTGTGGAAAAAACTTGGTATTTTCTGAAAAATAAAGTAGCAAAGGAAAGAAACATCTAATTACAAATCAACTGTGTCCTTTCTGACAGCACCAATCCAAAATTCTCTTCACCCGAGAAGTTGCCTCCTTTAGTCCTGTGCAACCTTTCAAATTCTACCCATGATGTACACAGCAGTTTTCTAGAAATTGTATTAGTATTGCATCAACTGCCAACACAAGAAAATGTTACAGAGAATCTTATTTGGGGAGACATATGAACAAAAGTCCCAGCTTCCTCACAGAATTAAAGAGAGTTAAGACAAAGAGGCGAAGTTTAGCTGTGCTGCTTCCCATAACCGTTCTCCATCCAAAGTAAACCTCAAATAAGGACAGTGTCTCTGTCTAATCAGACATCTGGCATCAAGTTATCAGAACTTTTCAAACGTGTCTCTGTTTTATGTAAAATGTAATTCTACAGTAATTAGTTTCCAATTGTTTTCTGTGGCAAAGAGCAAAAAAGAGACATAGCTTCCCTAGAGCACCCATTCTTCATTGCTTTGCTTTTAATAACAATCTAGTGGATTTATGGATTTCACAGAAATTTGTTTAAACTTGCTTTTTAATTCACCTTCATTTGTGGTTTGTGTTAGGTATCCACACTTTCCGAAGGCAACTCCTACAACTTGAATATCTTGGGCTTTACCATTTTACCAAATTGGCGGCAGACAAATTAACTAACAATGACAGACCAAGAGAAGCGGCACAACTCCTTTGGACAGGAGGCGGTGACAACTTAGAAAATGTGTATCCATAAATGCTGATACAGCTTCTTTTATTGTAGTGTTGCTGTTCTTGTATTGTAGGCATTGTGAGGTTAGTGGTTTTGTACTGTAGATATTATTTTTCATGAAATACTTCAATACTTGCATAGGAATAAACTTGTTTTCAATGTATAAAAGTATGCCTAGACCGAACAAAGCTGAACAATTTTTCCGTAGGATTGGGTTTAAGACTACCTCATTTAAATCCCAGCAGCGCTAGCCAGTTATGCGTTCACTTTCTTGGTAAGTAAATTCATTTTATGCAGTCTTTTGTAGGGTGCCTTTGAACAAGTGCTTGCAAACAGATTCTACTAACTTGCCATTCCTTAAAAAAAACCCAAACCAAAAAACCTACAGCACTTTTTCCCCTGCATTTTTAGTCAAATTTTCTTTAAGAGCACAATATCGTACTGTGCACCAGGTCACTGCCAAGAACTATGCAACAATGATTCTGTACATATGCACATGTTTTTAGACCTTGCAGAGTGAAATCCTGTATAAAATAAGGTGGGTGATTCCCCAGGAGACAGTGTTTTAAAATACTGTAGCAAAGCATATCAATGACCTCATATGTTATTAGTTACATTCAAATGTAGATGTCAGAAATCATCCTATTATTCTTTAGAACAATTTAAGCAATTATTAAACAAAATATTTATATTGTATTTTTGAGCACGCAGCTAACTTTATCTAGAAAAAGTATTTTCATAACCCTTGCCAAATCATTCCGATAATTACCAAAGCATCTTGATTACTACATGGCATGCAAATTCTTGCAGTGGCCTATTTGAATTCTTGGGATCTGAAATGGCAAGCACCCAACCCACTTCTCATGCAATACAAAATGAAATCTGATAAACAAAACCCAGCGTATTTGGTTTTATACTTGCAAAGATGCATGCTTTGTTTTCTGAAAACTTCTCCAGTCATTTATTTAAATTGTGAATGGATAAAGACTTCTGGACCAGGCATTTTCAACCAAATAAATCGGAAAACTATTTCACAAAATGTAATCTGAGCATTAAACAACATATCCTCTTCTGAGGTTTAAGCCTAATCATTTACAAAAGTCAAAATCGTGTAGCACGTGATTTGGCTAACATACCTAACTATATGACATGACCATTCGCAATTCTTCCAGGTTTAAACTGATCGCCCCAAGTTTCCTAGATGCTTTACAAACGCAGTTTATGGAGAGCAAGTGTTTTGAAAGGACAGTTCCTAAGACAAAGCACGCTAAGACAAGGGTAACAGGTGGAAACATTTGACAATGCATTAAGGAAAAGTCCTCAAAACACATCCAAACTGTTAAGAATGACAGCAAAGGAATATTTAGGGGATTATCTCAATACACGTGATAACCTTATGAAAAAGAGCTTCCTAAACCACTTATTGAAGAGTTTGTTCCAGAAAACATTGTCGGCAGGCTTATAAACTCATTTCACTGTATGGCATCCAGGAGGACAAGGCTGAACAAACCCATCTGCCAGAATACAGACAAGAGCCAGCAATATATGCTGGGGAGAAGTTTAGCTTGCATACTAATCTTAATCAAAGAAACAGCGTAACAAAAATAAGCATACTTTTATTAAAGCAGGTTATCAAAAGAAATCCCTTCAAAAAATACTTCAGAAGTGTCTTTTCAAATGTATTAGATATGTACATGAAGGAAAATCAAATCCCCATGTCACCAACACCACGTTTCACATATACATTTTCTCTGGTGGCAAGTTTAAATGCCAGACATGGCTTAAAAAGGACAAGCAATTGATCCTTCACCATAACAATCACTTGGGGGGGGGGGGGGGGGGAGAAAAAAAAAGATTGATGATTACTTGTTACAACAGACAGGCTGGATAATCTAGTCTCTTTATTACACTATATCCTTAGTTGTTAGACGGTGCTTTCTTCTGCTATTAGGAGTCTCAGGTTCAGATATTCTATTACGATTAAGATAATACACAAGTTTTTACAAGAACAGAAAACGGTAAGCTCCATTCCCCTTACAGGATAGTGGTAAGTTAAGGCTAAACAGAACCAGCCAACGCGCAAGTGTAATAGTGTTTCACCATGGCAGCTGCTTGGTAAAAAAGGGTATATCACACTGTATTTTTTCCCCTGCACTTTTATACTTCCAAATAGTTAAAATACTTTACTTCAGTCGCATAAAGTCAAGAAAAAAAACTTAGGGGCAACAGGCTGCGCTTAAATTCTAGTGTCATACTAAATATGGGATAGCAGCTCCCTTATAAACAATGACAATACAGTCCGGTTACTCTCCTTGCACGTTAAATAGACCATAATTGTACTTCCAGATGTATTTTTTTCCATCAATATATTTCATAATGGACTGACTAGCAAATTAATCATGCATTCGTTACTCTGTGCATGTAGGATAGTTATACTCTTTTTTTTAAAATCCACTTTAGCAACCTCAATTCCCAAACAGTACTTTTTACACAGGCTCCTTTTTCCCCTCTAAGGTAAAATTAGCTTGTCTTACTAAAAAACTCCTGCTATATAAAGGAATATAGGAGGTCTGTGAAAATGAAATTTAATCTTACAATACCGTGCCCACTCCTCATCCCTTCAAGATTATTACTCCAGATGATGGACCAAGGATAGTCCCAAACAACAACGTTTAGACACTTGCGGATCCACTTTTTCCCCTAGACTGATTTTCTGAAGACAACAGCTATTACAATACAATTGTCACCATGCAGCCTGAATATTCATCATTTCTGATAAGAGATTTATGCCTTGAAATGAGAAATTCTGTGAACAAACACTGCAATTTGAGTTCAGTTCTCAGTACCAGGAAGAATTAACATTTTTCTGCTTCCACACAAGACCATGGATTTGCTTTGCAAGCACTGTCAAAATCAGCCAATTATTTAGACTAAAAGGAAATAATTTTTTTAACACAAGGAACTCACTTCTGTAGTCAGTTTTTCATAAATCTTTGTATCTATAGTTTTACCAGTAAGACTTGCTAAAGAAGCAACCCAACATACTCTAATTCTTGTTATATGCACAGTCTCTGGATGGAGTGATAATGAATGAAAGTCTCCCAGACGGCTTTGTCTGTAATCCAGTAAAATAGTTGCAATATCATAAAGTGTTTTTCATGTGATGCACAGTTTCACATGAAAAGATTCTTACAGATAACCATAACGCAATATTCATTTTAAATATAGTTAAAGTCTGAAAACTCTACTTTATGTAAAAAAAATTCTCAATGCCCCCCCCATTATCTTTCAGAACAGCCATACTAACAAACAAAGCAACGCTCTAAAATCCTTATGAATTAAGAAAAATCCATTTATTTCAAGGAAGCCTTAAAATATTTTCTCCCACATAAATTCACCTTTGCATTTAACTTCAGAGTGATGAGATGCTGTCGACCACAAGAGTCTTCAGCTTTTAGCTTGATTGTGGTAAGACCAGTATCGACATACGCGACTCTGAAAGAGAAAAGAAAACTCTAACAGCATTGTAAGAAGTACAGTTTGAAATGTCTGCAATACTCTTATTAGTCTGTTACAAATATTAATCAGAGGAAGTCCTATATGCCAACCATTTCTGCTGTTCTAGATTTACTGCTGTTAATACACCAGTCTACTGCTTAATGCAGTCATATATCTTTGGGTTATTTACAATGTGTGTCAGGGCTCATGCTGTGGTCAGTGAGCACTGTGTTTCAGTTTTCCATCACTGGAACCTTTGACACACACAGCATGTTCCTGTCAGCCTCTACTTATGTACACATTAAACTTCCTGTCAAATCTTTGATCCATTTCTGCAGTTTCTTACTGTATGAGACTTTTATGCTCTTGATTTGCTTTTCTCTTCAATGAAGTTCTCTTTTATTATCAATACTATTATTGTGGAAAATTCAGTGGATATTGGTTCATATTCTGAAATTGATTTTCTGCAGAAAATAGTACCCAAACAGGTACAAAATGAGTTATTTATGATTATTTGCCTTCGTTTCATGACAGTTTTACACAGTCTACATGCACCCAAGCAAGTACCAAGTACATACTAAATGCAAATAAGTTTTAAAACTTCTGACATAATCACTGACTCTTTACTTAAGATGTCACTGATTTGTGCTTCCCACAACAATGAAGACAAATACAATTGTAAAATACATTGTTCTGTACAACTGCCAAAAAGGTTCAGACTTCTCTGTATATTTAGCAGTGAACTGGGTGTGTGGATATTGTGGCATTTTTACTATGTCATTCTCATGTAAAGATAAAAAGCAGTCCAAGATTACCGTACAACTTATCACCCAGGCTGATGGAAAGGCCTATCAGAGGTCAAAGAAAGCATCTGCTTGCTGGCCTAAGTAACTTTTTTTTTTTTTTTTTTTTAAGCCATTCCATACTAGCCCAGTCACTCAAGCCAGCATGCTGGGAAAAATGGTTCTCTTTCAAGCCAAACTGACAACGGAGTTGTAGAAGCCTGTACAAGAAAAAGTAGACATACACCAAAGGGTGTGCACATTCCTAGGAAGGAAGTGAAAAGAAGAAAAGAAAATGATCTGCATAAATGACATAGCCTCAATACGAGGGAACTGAAAAATACAGATGGAAAAAGCAGTAGTGGTAGTAAGTAGGGAAGGAAATATATTATTTCATGTTTAATGCTGATTAACTTTAACGCAATATTAAATAGTCCTACAGATTCCTGGGAGTATTTTGACACTCCTTTTCTCCACAACAGCTGAAAGAAATAAGTCTTGATAAAAGCGGAATTCAACTGTAGTCAATTAAACTCGATTTATTTAGAAAGAATTAGAGCATTCTCCCTCTAATTGGAAAAAAATCATTACTCCCGCTTTGTTCCAACTTTACCTCAAAATTGTATCACAAAGTTTAATAAAGATAAGAAACTACCTGTATCCCACCCCTCCATCTACTGTTGCCTGGGGTGGGGAAATCCTAAACCAGCAGCTAAGGCACAGAAGGGTTACTGCAATAAAAGATATATCAGTGTTCAAAACAGAGCACAACTGGTGCCTGCATCAATGCACTTTGAGGTTAGACAGCAAAAGAGAACGGCAAAATTAAAGGGATGCTGTCAAGGTGTTTAGGATTTAAAATTATTTGTTCTGACAGTCATCTTGTTTGGACCACTTCACTCTTGAGGTGCCAGAAAGGTATGGATTATTTTAGTTTAAAATCAAACATTTTTTACAGTTCCTTACTCTATATTGGGTGGGAGGGAACAAGACTAAAAAATTATGTTTATTTCTTAGAGAGCAATGGACTTCACATTCAGTTTTATTGACAGTGTAAATTAGACAAACTTTAAAAAAAAAAAGTAAGCATTTGGAAAAGGTGCTAAGAGCACCAATAATGGCTACCCGTTTAATTATGTATTGAGGGATACATCGTAAAATGATTTTCAAGTTCTGTCCATTATTCAATTTTTATCATGTTTCTAGTTTTAGAATTCATATTTAAAGTATCTTTTAAAACCAATTTAAAATGTTGAGTTGGAGATAACAGAAAAAAACTGTAAAAAAATGTAGATTTTGTAAAAAAAAAAAAATGTCATCACAGCTATAAAGTGCCTCTACAATCCAGACAACTATTCAAGCTAAGCAACACACCACCTTTTAAGTATTGTTCATTACAAACCATGTACTCGGAGATTTTCTAGTAAAACATTCTCTTCCCTTTCAAACTTTTTCACAAACAGGACCACCGAGGAATAAAAAACTCCTCAGACAAGGGGCATACAGGGTTGAAAAAAGCCCAGATTGAAAATTCATAGCTAGCCTTCCTTCTTCTCAACAGAATGTAAAAACAGTAAACTGCCTCTGGGGAACGAAGGAGGATTCAATTTTCCGTTTAGGATAGAAAAAAGGAACTCAGTAGCTTTGTAGCTACCTGTTCTGTAACATCACTCTACCATTCTTTGGATAAGAAGAGGTGAGAGGGTCAGTTCCATAGGACTGGAGAAAGTTGGACAATGCTGTAAAAGTCGTATGAACTTCCTCATATGATTGTATACTCAAATAAGGGATTGTTTACATAGGTGATATTTCAGTTATATAAACCTTTATTCCTCTGTTAGGCTCCATCATTTTATCACATAGAAAAAAATGGAATGACCATAAAGATGGAAAGCCTCAGTCAAATCTCTGAAGCACTGTAACGCAGCATAACACGCGAATGATTGAGAGCACATGACAAGGCCAGATTCCCTTGGAAAGGGAGAAGGCAAGAAGAGAAGATACTTTCTACAAAAAAACTTGGCAAGTATCAAGCAGAAATGCATCGAGACTTGAGAGATCATGACTCACACCATGGACTTAAGAGATACTAGCAACCTTTATGAATCCACGTGAGGGTGATAAGAGTCCTACAAATGTTTTATAGTCGATAATTTACCTTCCCAAGACATTGTCATTGAATCAACTAGCGAGATTATAAGATAGTATTAGACGAGCCTTTCCTATAGCTTAATACTACTACATGTGTACTCTCTCCCACCTCAGCTGATTAGGTTTGTGCTGGTATTTTTCCACGTTCTTAAAACGAAGGAAGTATCCTCCTTCAAACTCCTCAGCTGTTAGGATAGCACTTAGCGTTGGAAATTTGGTACAATTTTATAACCTGTTGAACTGTGACTTTTGTGTACAAGTATTTGAATATGAAAGCATATTCACCCTCCCCCACACCTAAATTAGGTCAAAGAATCAAGTTTTCTGTATCACAGAGAAAGTGATTGTATCTAATCACAGCAGCCTGCCCATTTGCAATCCTCATTACTGTTTGTACTTCCAGTGGTTTAGGACAAAAGAGGTGCAATATCACTGCAGATAATGTCTTTAATTTGTTTCTGAGAAACTTCACATATTCCGTAGATAAAAGCCCTTAGAACACACTAAATTTGTGCCATACCTGAGAGCTTCTTAACTCACTTCAGAAGTAAAGGAACCACAGCCTATTGCTTTGATTCTCTTTCAAACAAAATATCCTCCAGTTTTGCAGTTGGATTTGGATACAGTCAGCTTCCAGCATGACCCAAAACTCACTAGGAAAAAAAGTAAGTCTAGGGTCCGCAACAAGCCAGTTCTTTTCTAAGAAAAACCCTGACAAATGAAGCTGGAGGCTTCTCAAGGTGTGAGCAGTGATTGATCCTTACTGCCAGTACTAAATGCAGGCTTAGTTTTGTGCTGAAAGACCATACCAGGATGTTTTGAACTAACATGCAAATACGCATCACCTGCAACTCAAAATCAGTCTAGGTTAAGAGGCCTTCTTAGTAGTTCATTTTAGTGTGCTTTTAACAATATAATTAGAGGTGTAGCTTACTAATGTACTTCAAATCGCCTCTCTAGGTTATTCTCCTTCCAATTCACAGTAAACCAGATATGATCTCCTACGTACAGCCTAGCCCTTTGATTAATGATTGACTTCCCCAACCAAAAAAACCCAATCAAATAGAGACCTTATCTGTAACATAAGTCAATCAAGAGGTGTATGTTTACTGAGTTACATGACTGCACTGGACAAAAGCACAGCATAAGTTGTGTGTCTACATGAAGACCATCTTTGCCTAGAAACCAGGTCAAATTCTGCCCTAGAAGCACGCTCTCTGATAAAACACTGATGTGCTTTTTAATATAAACCACTGGATGTTTTGTATGTACAGCAAGTCAGAAGAAGTATCAGGTTTGAGATAAGCTACTAAATCGTATTTTCAAAGTGTATTTTTAGTATACTCAGCTACATACTATATTTATATATGAAATTATAAATATAGTACATTTTACATACTTATATCTTTAAAGTGTATTTATTGTATGTCAGTGTCTGTTTTGCTGGCATGGGCTTTTTGAAGTGGGGTTTGTTTTTCTGGTTTTTTCCATTTTGGGAGAGCAGGCATGATTCAAAATTTATTTCCCATGTGTTTAGGAAATTGTAACTAATATTCTCAGATCTGAGTGAGAAATTTGAATAGAGTATGTCATCAGCTGGCACAACTACATACTTAATAACGGAAATCACTGAAAAAACTTCAGCTGATTTAACAAGGATGTTTTAAATCTTTAAATAAATGTGGGCCTTCAAAGCAAATTCCTACTTAATGTTAATCACGTTATTTACTTATATACAAATCAGGTGAGAAAACCCAAAACTATTCTTAAACCCAAGGTTTCTTTATTTCATCCAGCAAAATAAACACTTGTTAAAGTTAACTTACCATCCAAGACTAAGGTAAAAGTAGATTTGTCTTGTTGAAAACCGCAAATGTAGACTTTTTTTTTTAACTTTCATTTTACTGAAACTAAAAATTAGCTTCTTATTCAAAACTCTTCAACATCCTACAAAATCTTTTGTCTTGACCCCCCCAAAAGAAGGCACTGAGAGATTAATTGCACATTATTAAAGACAGCCTTCAAATATATTTCCTTAATGCCTCCCTACATAGAACCAGCTACCTCCTTCAACCCCATAGAGGTCTCCTGGAGGTTCTAGGGGAGAGGATAGAAATCAGTCCATCCCAGGCTCTCTGCTGGAGGAGGAGAAGACTCAGTATCAGAGAACTTGCCAGTGGTGGCACACGTGATGGCAGTTAAAGCTTTTCAAGTAAAAGTCTGCAAAACAGGAAGCTTTGCAGATTTCTGAAAAATTTCCACACGGACCTTGTGTACTCGATCACAACTGTGTGTTCCTTCAGGTTGCTATAGGAGGTATGAGGAGAACAACCTTGCTTTCCTCTGTAGGAGGATGAAATTAGATTTGTTCTATGAGCTCATATGAGAGTATATGGGACTGTGAATAATATAATCTGTTTGCACTCATTCAAGACCCTAATGAGAAGGCACCCAGAGGCATGAAATGTGTACATTTCATTCCTCAACACAGTCAAATATCCTTTCCTGATGTGACATTCTTCCCCATGGTATTAAACCAACCATTTTAGTTGGGGTGAAAAGATTCACTTCTAGTTCTCCTTCCCCCAGAAGACGACCTGAACCGTCACTTCTTGTTCCACAGATACTCAATTTATAGTACAGCATATACATGAAACCACGTTCTTGGGTGCACTGAGCCTCCATCCCCAGGTGACACAGTTTATACTCTCCTTGTGCAGTAACCAACATTTTTGCCGCTTGGAAATGCCCCCCTGCTCCCCCAGACATGGTCTGCTTGCAATGTTTTTGGAGACTAAGGAATGCTTTTCCATAGCCCTCATCTCTGTTTGGGCCCATCTGGGTAGCAAAAAATACATCTAAGTTTCTCTCTGTGGGTGTTGCAAAGAGCTGGCTGTTTGGAAGTTCTGGATTTACAGCTTTCCAAATTCTCCCCTCCACTCACTTTTTTTTTTTTTTTTTTTGTAGATTTACCTTTTTGTGGATGAACTATGTTATTCCTTTGTCTAAGGAGATCCTTGTGCTATGGAGAGCAAGATAGAACTATTCTTTAAAGATAATTATTCTAGTTCTAAAAAATGTATGAACTGTTTTTATGAAGGCATAAAGGTACACGATGATCAACCCTAGCATATGGGAATAGCCAAAAAAAGCTGTACGAAGTAGGAAAAAGAAGGAAGAAAAAGGAGAACTATAAGAGTTGTATTAAATATGTTTACTATGCCAATATTTCATAGGTCAAAGAAGAATTGATTTCTTAGTAGTAGCATCTCACCTTTCAGCTCAGTTATTTGAGACTGAAAATAAACCTTCAATTGATACAGGTTTGTTGGGTTTTTTTTTTTTTAATTAAAAACAAAGCAGCAGAGTTTTTAAAGCAAAATCAGTTTCTGAACAGGATAAATTAACAGAACAAGTACATTTGATATGTTCAACTCACAAATACAAAAGAAGAACAGATATTCTAAAGATAATGTCTGTTAAGAAATAAAATAAACATACTTATCCCAACCCAGTATTTCCAGATCTCTGACAAGACAGGAGTAGTATTCTGGCGGCCGTGGTATATGCAGGTCTTGTGTATTCTTTAAAGCAATTTCCTGTTTAAAAGAACATTAAAAACATCATTAAGAAAGATTTCAATATTTTTGCATCTATTTAGTCATGTGATTTTTGCAATTCATTCAAAAATATTAAGCTTATGTAAAATTAACTGTACACTGCATTTGTTTTGTTATAGCCTCCAGCTAAAGCAGACAAAGAAGCTGTTTGGTAAATTACTTCAGATACTGGTAATGAAAACATCTGCAATTTAAAAAAACCCCACAGATGTTGACAACATAGTCTTCAGATGCAAATATCAAATGTGCCTCTTTTTCAGCTAATAAATTTGAAGTCAAGCATCTTGACTGAAAGAACATTTCAAAAGAAGGTTCTATTAAGCCCACAGCTGTCTCCTGGGCTCCACAGCCACAAAAGACAACACATACATGAAATCTCCCATATTATTTTTAAGTAAGTATATACAACTTTATATAGCAATCAAAAAAAAAAATTTCAAAAAATCAATTTCTCAGTTTTAACATCATAGGATCCCAGAGAGTAAGTTTTGGTACAGACACTCATCAAGTATGTCATAATGCCTCAAAAAAATTTTTATCAAAAAGCTAATGCCACGTTACAGAGAAAAACAAAACCAAACCATATGTTCCACATTTGCGTTGTGCTACTTGTTCTTTAAAACTGTAGTTGAGTTAAAATTATGCTTACAGGACAATAAATTAATGAAATTTATAATAAAATTATTAATAAAAGAAATTTAAATAAAAGAAATAGAATTAATCAGTATAACAATCATTTCTGCCCAGTTCTCCCGCAGTGTCTTCTGTTGTTTTTACTATCTGCGCTGAGGATCACTATTTTACTATTTTGAATGAGTTATACTTTCATTGCATTCTCATTTTATAAGTGCTTGTGTAGCCAGGCAAATAAACTGGAATAGCTATTGTGAAATATTCCAAAATAGCCACATGTAGACATTCTTATTGAGTCTTATTCCAAGCACCTTTGCCTGGTTTAGTGTAATCCAGCTTGGCAGGGATTGAACCAATACTGAGGAAAGGCATTCCTGGCATAGAACAGTAGCGTAATACCAGGAGGGTATTTTTGTTGTTGTTTTGAAGAATACTTACTGCATTTTATTTCTAAGTTAAGTAGGTTATACCCAAGTATTCTTTGCCAAGAATGCTCATAGAATCATGTTTTACTAACAGACAAGAAATTGTCAGTTTCATGTTGTTAACTAAAGACTTTGCTACTCTTCAATCCCAGATTAGAAAAACTTTTAAAAAAAGAATAAACAGCAGTCTCTGAACTATAAAAAAAGCTTTCTGCATTTATTGGTCAAGTTGTCACAGAGGTGAAAACACCTTCAGTAATCCACTGACTGTATAATCCTTTGTATGATGATAAGCCTTCTTTACCACCTGGACAATACCACAAATTCCAAGAAAATCACTGTAAAGAGGATGGCTCTATACTGAGATCCCTTGCCCGGATTTTAATTTTTCTATAACACTCCAATTTCCAAAGAGTACAGTTACTTAAAATCCTAAAGGATAGTTATACAAATATTACATGAACAGCCTACATACAAAATCACCTCTTCCTAAAAAAAAAAAAACCAAACATAAATTCATCTATCAAACAGTAAACTGTAAAAAACTGAAAGTGAAAACCAAAGCTATAAGAACATCCCATCTCCTACATACATATTCTGTCACTTACCAAAATAGTTTTCAGCTCCACCATAAAACTGGCAAGATCTGGACAGCTCTGCAACCTCTGGAGGGAACACAATATCAGTTCATTTTCTTCAACTCATAACTTTTAGTGGCAAATAATTTCAGGCTAACTGTCTATTTTTCTAGTATTGTCAAACCAACTAACATAAAAAACCCCAACCGTACACCACGTTTAAGTATTTCAACTACAGAACAAATCTCCCAGACTACAGGAAACTACTAAAAATTAACCATCACCTTCGTCACATCATGTCACATTACACATTTCTATAGTTTATGAAGACTTTACACTTGATGTATTTATGAAGACATTTATGAATACTTTAGTCTTCACCAATGAGAACAGAAGCTTTAGAATCACTCAAAAATGTTTCTTAGTTGGTTACATTTTCTTTAGGAACTCTCCAGACCTGCCTGCTTTTAGATGCTGTACATGATTAAGGAGCCCTGTCTATCTTCAGATGCAGTACATATTTACACTTCAGTTTCCTCGGCTCTGTATCTTGGATTACTCCCAACTCACAACCCTTGTTCTACAAAGGGGTGCACAGTCCATGAGATACAGTGTCTCAACTAGCACAGGTAGCAAAGATGCCTTCTTAGAAACAAAACGTTCCTCGTGACTGCAGAGCTGTTGTATCCTTGCTCCAAAGCTGCTCCTGGATAGGACAGTTTAACTTAGAGTCCTTGACTGTCTACAACACAGCATGAGCTAGGTCTATCAATAATTAATGTGAATTCTCTTCTTTGCATTATGAACAGTTTGTAAAAAATAAATATATAAAAAAGGAAAAACAAAACCTCATTTCTAATTGAGAGATTAAAGAAAAATTCCAGTAAAATGTCAGAACGATTTTTAATCAATGGCTGCTATCTCAATCTTCAACAAAATAAAGCTTGAATAAAAATAAGTATTTACTAAATTCTACCCATCTCTCTTTAGATTGACCTGCAAATCCTCCAGCATTTCAAAATAAATCTTGGCTATACAATGAAAGGAGAGTTCTTTAACACTTTTACAATAGGTGCGTGAGTATAAGCTTTTCAGAATTATTATAAGCACGCATTTAACAGAAACGGTCTTAAAAGTTGTATACCTGCTTTAAAATATGCCGATATCCATGCAGTATCTTCTTTAGGTGCCAGCTACACTCTATCCTAGACAAACAGTATTTCGTATAAATTTCAAATTCACAGTACGTGATTTTTGTAAGAGATCAGAAAGCCTGCTATACAACAACTTAAGTTTTTCTTCAAGAAAAACCCAAAGTAAACAATACTTCAAAATTTCTTTGAGTTTTCATATTCAGTTATTTAAAACTTTCAAATGTCACTATCCCTAAGCCCATTAAAAATTAAGCATTTACCTACAAAAGCCTGTTCTTTGCTGACAACAACAACATAATTCTTGCAAGCTAATATGACTTCATAAAATATACCAATATTTTAAAATTATATCCTGAAAATGTCAAAGTTGCCTATAATGTGGTTTTAAGTATCCGACCTAGAATGTAATAAAGCTGTCAAATACCACATCTGTTCACAGTTCAGAGCAGGCTGGCCTAGGCAGAAGTATGGAATACAACGTTGCAGACTAATCCATGCATGTGTGCATACACACAATACACCCACCGCCCCCCCCCATACTACTATGGTAAACACTCACAGGAATAACAACAGAGCTTTTAAAGAAAAGTTGGGTAACGCAAATTAGTATGTATTAACAGGAAAGAGAAAATGATGGTTAGCATAGCTTTTGTAACTTCAAGTATATAATTGCTTAAATTTACAACTTTGCACTGAATTTTCTGTTTCCCAAATGGTGACATATAAGTAGTCCGATTTAAATAAACATTTTTTCCCACGTACATTAATTTATATATAAATACAACCAATTAATTACAACAGGTTTCAAAGTTAATTAACAACAAAATATTTTGATACAGGCAATGTTTATTGTCAGCGTTTATTAACACTGATGCTGTACAATTTTGTTGTGAGGTTAAGTTTTAACCAGTAAGAATTAATTAGCAACACTGATATTGGAAAAAATAATAATTCATATGCATATCCATCATTGCTTTTATCAAAATAAACTTTTGTTACATACACTTACAAATTGTTTTCATAAAACTGTCCTACCTTGCATTTTTCAGTTGCAAATCCATTGGTAACAGTACCCTGATATGGAAGTCTCTACCCTTGAAAATAAACATTTAGTTAATAGGAAGGTCAGCAAAGAAAAATAGTTAGACGCTTGTGGGAAGTATTCCCCATAAGATCAGCTACTAAGAAAGAAAGTTTGTCTTATCTGACTTTCAGGAATATTTTTCAGAATTTCTTTATTTAGGAAGAAGCAGCAGCATGAGTGACAGGTAGAAATAACGCTGATTTTAATTCTGAAGTTGAAATACTCTTGACCTCTAACTCACAATATTCAGTAAAAACTCTTCAGTGCATCACATTTCATGAAGCAAAAAATAACACCTTTGAGAAGAAAAATAAACATTATCCAAATCTGGACAAAACCAAGAAATATAATTTAATCCAAGTCATGCTAAAGTACACGAAAGTCTGTCTTCAACTCAAGTCAAAACAGACTTTTATGATAAAAGTACTATACTACAAAGGAACTTGGGCACTCATCCACAACACATTTCAGCAAGGTTTTAGAAACTGTAAACAAAAACAGCCCCAAGTACATGAATGCCATTTTTTTTCCTGTTAGTGCAATCCGTATGGGGCAGTTCCTAAATGCCACCTACTTGTATTTTCAGCAATTGTCCCGATTTGTGATCCTCCCTCTAACTTCTTATGGGATGATCAAAATAAAACTGAGATAAAGAAGGTTTGTGAGTAGGTTTAACTCCTCCCTGAAGCGAAGAGGACAGTTAACTCATCTCAAAACTTTTATTCCAGACTCTGTTCCAGCTCAGCATACCTTGAATTCTGTCCACAAACTCTGAGATTTCTTCAGCAGGAAGTTAAGAACAAAACCAGATTTTTTCCTGTGATTAGATGACCGATACAGTGGATGCTTTATCTCAATTTCAGAAAGGCTTTTAATACTGTTTCCCATAACATCCTCACAGACAAACTGAAGAAGGATGAACTATAAGCTGACAGTGAGGTGGACTGAAAACTTGCAGAACTGCTGGGCTCAAAGAGTTGTGATCAGCAGGATGAGGTCCAGCTGGAGGCCCCTGACTAACGGTGCACACCAGGGGTCAGTCCTGGGACTGACACTATTTGACCTTCATTAGTGACCTGGATGATGGGACAGGTTGCACCCACCTCCCTCAGCAAGTTAGCAGAGGACACAAAACTAGGAGGAGTGGTTGATAGACTGTGTGATTGTGCTACCATTCAGAGGGACCTCAACGGGCTGAGGAAACGGGCTTACAGGAACCTCACGAACTTAAGAAAGTGCAAAGTCTTGCACCGGGAGAGGATTCACCCCACGCACCAGCACACGCTGGTGGCTGACCAGCTAGAGAGCAACTCTGCAGAAAGGGACCTGGTGGTCCTCGTGGACATGAAGTTGACCGTGAGCCAGCAATGCACCCTTGCAGCAAAGAAGGCCAATAGCCTTGTGTGCTGGATTAGGCAGAGCATTTCCAACAGGTTGAGGGGGGTGATACTTCACCTCTGGTCAGCACCGGTGAGGCACACCTGGAGTGCTGGGTCCCCAGTACAAGAAAGGCGTGGACATACTGGAGTTAGTCCAGTGAAGACCTATGAAGGTGATTAAGAGCTTGAAGCATCTCTCATACAAGGAGAGACTGAGTGAGCTGGGACTGGTTAGCCTGGAGAAAAGACGACTCAGGGGGGATCTTGCCAGTGTGTACAAATACCTGATAGAGGAGGACTAAAGAAGATGTAGCCCAACTCTGAGTGACACACACTGACAGGATGAGAGGCAATGGGTACAAGTTGAAATACGGGAAATTTCACCTAAATGCAATGAAAGAGACTCAGTAACAATGAGGGTGGTCAAACACTGGAACAGGCTGCCTGAGAGGCTGCGCAGTCTCCATGCTTGGAGATATTCAAAACCCGACTGGACATGGTCGAGCAACCTGCTCCAGCTGACTCTGCTAGAGGACCTCCAGAGGTTCCTTTCAACCTCAGTGTTTCTGTGATGTTCACAAGCCAAAACAAGATACCTGTTTCAGAGCTGAATATAACCCATTGGCACATCAGTTGCTTCCAAACTCCTCCAAAGCTGATGTTTACTGTACACTTAAATTGAGCACATAACCTCAGACTGCTACATTATGGCCTTAGCCCTAATCAAAAAATCACATCTGAGAACAGACGCTCACACTCACATCTTAACCTTCCCATTAACTCCAAGATGCATTCTAACACACAGAGCATTTCAAAAGTTGCAGCTGTTAGAGTAATGCAGATATAAACACACGCTTGCAAATGTCTTGTGAAAGTTGAATACAAGAATCACAAAAAACCTTCCCGAATTTTGACTGCAAAACTACATTTCTGAAAATGCAAGTGTGACACAGCCCATGTCTTTTGACTTTTATTTATTTTTGTAGGAAGAAAATCCCACGCTATTTCTAAATGAAAATATACCCGTTAAGAGCTGTTTCTGTGGTCTGTGTGCACGCACATGTGATATTTTAATGAGCCATGGCTGTAGTGTCACTGCATAGTGCCTCTGATGGTAAAGCTGGCTTAAGAGCATCCACTCTCAACCTGTCTCAGGTGCTGTTCTTCTCCCTGCACTGCAATTTACCAGATCCTCAGGGAGATGATGCACCTACTTAAGCTGAAACCTCACAAACACAATAAGCGAAAGGAAAATACCCACAATTAGTCATCTACTTCAACCTTTACCCTAGGCCAAAAGTGCAGGCACGTTGAATCTGCCCCCAAAAAAAACATCTGCCAGAGCAACAAATCCAGCCCACAAGCCATCAGCGAGACCGCGCCACCAAAAGAAGAGCAATTCCGCCTGCACAAACAGTGCAAACCCGCGGGATCGCGACGCGGGCGCCTCTCCACAGCACCCGGCAGGGAACCAGGCGCAGGAAGGCACCGCAAGCTGAGGGGCCCCGCTACGCCCCCCGGCATTTCCTGCTTCACAAACCCGGCGGCTCCGCGCTCGGCCGGGAAGCGGCCGGCCCCGGCTAAGGGGTGAGGCGGGAAGCGCTCCCCCCTCACACAGACTCGGTCACGGGACTGCCCGCGAGCGCAGGCCTGGAGCGGGGGGGGGGGAGGCTGACGCGGAGTAACGGCCGCCGGCCAAGCGGCGCGCGGGCCTCGGTACCTGCGCGGTGACGAAGCCCTCGTAGGCCGTCCCCTCCCGGTTCTGAGGCAGCAGCAGCGGGCACTGGCGAAGCAAGGCCCCGGAGCCCACCATACCGCGTCGCTCCTTCCCGCCCGGCGCCGTTCGAATCGGACGCGCCGCCGGGTGAGGTCCCGCCTCGCCGGCAGACGGCGCACGCGCCTGAGGGGAAGGGAGGGGCGCGCGGCGCGGCCGTTAGGGCGGGCGCGTGCCGACCGTTACCTCAGGCAGGCACTCCTGTGGAGACTCCCGCGGCGAGGAGCGGCTTCTAGAACTCTGAGGAGCACGGCTTCCCGGGAGCCGAGCCGCGGGCCAGCCCCGGGGTTTCCTCACGCTTTAGCACGTCCTGAGGGGACAAGCGCCCTGGACTAAGGAGAACTGTCGAGAGAGGCTCTTCATACGCAGCCGGCTGTGCCAAGCAGATCGCAGTGCCACCCAAGGCAAGGCAAGGCAAGGGGTTACTTCTGGCTCGATTCACGAGCTGCTTTTCTAGGGATCATACAGTGTTTCCTGCCGCAATACATTTAGAGTGTTAAAAGCTCTTCTGCCCTCTCACACAGGTGTTGCGATAAAAACCTTCCTCACTTTTCTGGGTAGGCCGCCACTAGGACCTGACAGTCACTGTGGTTGGGAAAGCCTGAGGAAAGAGACTTAAACAAAACTTTGCGGTTTATTATGTATGTTTCAGGAGGCCATAAGACTTTACATATTACTAAGGCTGAGCATCATGCAAAACACAGCAAGAGGCAGTTTCTGCCTAAATGGACATGTTTGAGAGAGAAAAAACAGTTTTACGAAGCGATAGGTGACTTTGGTAAGTCACCTAAGAGGTGCATTGCAGAACTAGTGACTGAATCTTCAGAATCCCTGAGGCTGCTTCCCTTGGGAACAAATGCAAATGCAATCTGATTAGCATGCAATATATTACTGAAGTTTGTAGAAGGTCATATATTTATAGGCCGGCTGATAAGGCCTCCACTGTTGGATACGGTGTGAATGACTGAAGTGGCTAAATCTTGTCAACTTTTCCAGTTAATCCTCTCATGTGATAGAGGAGGTTATTTCTCCCAACACACATTGAGTCATTCATATCTTTAAACCAGTGCTTCTCACTGTGGAAAGGAGTACAGAAGGCTCAGCAAAATGTAGAAAAGGCAGTATTAGCAGGAGCTCAGCTGTTCCAGGCCAGGGAACTGGGAAGTGGCTGCTAGTGTTTTCTGCAAGTTTTTATGGCAATCAGAGAACCACTGTCTCTGATTACTGGCAGCAGCTCAGTATCTGTGGGACAAGAGGAGAATTGAAAGAGAAGCAAAGAAAACAACAGAAATTTTTATACCTGCAGCTAGATCTTGTCCCCTTAGCTTGGGAGACCTGTACATGGGGATTGCATGGAAATGTCAAAAGGGGACAAACCCTTTGCAGTTTTATATTGTTGTAGTGGCTATTGGAAACACAGCTGCTATGTGAGGGAATGAACGTGAAGCCTTGTTTGCTCGTTTGAGCTAGATGTTAGTGTCTTGCGTTCTGTGTTCTCTTTATATGCTGCCAAAGTTCCTCTGTCTTGTATCCAAATTCTGCCAATGATTTGCCCAAGCATCAGGCGTACAATGCACTAAGAAGGGTCAATAGAGAGGTGAAAGAGTCCCAAAATTTGCCATTTGAATTCATCATAGTAAGATTTTCAGGAATACATGCTAATAAAAATATATCCTCAGTGCTGGTCAACTTCCCCCCCACACACACACACCCCTTGCAAGCATCAGTTATGATTTCCAGACTTCCAGCAAATTATGAGTGTACCTGAGAAAGACATGTTCTAGCAGTTCAGTTCTTTGCAAGAATGTTGCTCTAGTCACCCTTTTTTGCTCCAGAGAACTTTGGACAATGCAAGACTCAGTTACCAATTCAAGAAACATTTTCTAAATATATGCACAAACAGGTTTTAAATACCACTGTGTTTAACCTGTATGCCCGTAGTTTGCTCCCCTAAAGCTGTTCATGTGCGTTTCAATACCCAGCATGGCTCACCTTGAGCAGTTAATCCAATGCTTCATAGTAAATTGCATTCTTCATATTATCTATTAATTTCATTTTGATCAAAACATTTATTCTCTTGAGCTGTTTTCTCTCAATACGCATTACACTAGAAATTACCTTATTTAATTGTGAAGTATCTCTGTACTTTGCCAGGTACAGAGATTATTTCTTAATTGCATCAAATGCAAAACTGAAGACAGTTTTTTTCCTTCTTCTTTTGGCCATATTTATCTTAGTCTCTGTCATTAAAAGAAATATCAAGTCACTTTGGCCAAGTACAGTTATGGAGTAATGTATCTAAATAAAAATACTGTAATATCAGAACCATAAAATATTTTAGTACTGGGGCCCAGAGAACATTAATCATTATCTTACACTGTATATGCTGCACAGTTTTAAACTTCGTATGAAAGTGCAATTACTTGAAACATCATGTTACTTTGATCTGGCACACAGACTTCAGCATTTTTAAAACAGGAAAATAACAAAATAAAAGCAAGAAAGAGGTTTGACGGGTATACTCTTAAGGCAAAGGAGTCCTGATCTGATCTTTCAGCCACAGGCCACCTTTACTAACTTAATTACAATCATTGTTTGCCAGAATAATCATAATGCAGTTTGATATTAATTATTTGTCCATTCAAATATCACATTCAGCCAGTTAAGTAATCAAAAAAATCATGACTTGAGTGACAAAACAAGGAGTATGCAGACCAAACACTTGAAAGCGACAATTTCTGGGCTAGATTTTGTTAGTAAAATTATCCCACAAACAGTCAGACAGCAAGTACATTCACAGAAGACAGAATTCACGTGAAACCGCTCAGTAATCTAAAAAAAAAAAAAAATCATTGAAATAACGTGCAGATTTCTTAAGAGCTTGATTTTTTTTTTTAATTTATTTAAGGATATTATGAAAGGCAAGAAAATAACAGTGCATTGTTCTCCAACGTTAGTATCTCCAACATAAAACAATCAATTTAAAAACATGCAAAATTGCTAATACTGTTATTGCTGTCCTTCTTCATAACTCAGTGTCATTTTATTCATCTCACCCCTAAGAAATGACCTTTTCTGTGCATATCTCCACCTTTTTCCACAAAGCCCTCGAGTCACAGAATTTCATCCTAATCCCATTTCCATCTAGATGTTACAGAAGAGCATTGTAGACCTTAGAGGGAATAAGTAATCATAATGGAAAGATAATAATATGTTTATGAAATCTGGATTTTATAATGGCAAATTGAAAAATTACAATAGTATTTTAAGCCACTGAAGGTCAATGTTACTAAGAGTGCAAAGCCATCGATCAAGTGTTTTTAAACTTTCATAGTTTAGATTATTTTTTAATACAGAGCTGCTATTTCAGAGAGCACCTCTCTTCTGAGGTGATTCCTCATCTGTCTTGTAATCACAAAATCTGGTGTCAAAAGCAGTAGTTGTTTGTAAGGAAAAGCCACGCTAGAAAAATATTTAGTATATTTTAGCTGCCTTTTAAGTGGACCTAAAACCACAGAACAACTTCACAGGCCTCTACAAAATGCACCATAGACCACAATTTAAGAATTCCAGTCCTAATGAATTCTTAAAGGTAATTCTAAAGGCATATGAAAGGACTCAATTAAATATAGCAAGAGAGTACTTTGAATAGTATGCAGTTGTACCTTTTTTTACTAAAGGTAAATTAGCTTGCTTATGCTTAAAAGCTACGCTGAAAGCGTACCCACTGAAAACCAGTGAAACTTAACTGAGGTCCTAGACAAAAAAATAACACTTAAACCTTATCCTCAGCTAATTAAGGAGTTTCCCCTCTCTTGAGCTTCAATTTTCCACTGTTTGAAAGCACAGCTCAGACACAGTAACAGCCATTGGGACTAGATGAAGCTTTCTATGACTAAACCAGCAGGCCATGGTTGTCATCTGAAAGAGGTTTTATTGTACTACTGCTCCCACTGAATGGCTCACTGTTGTGAAGGACAGTCATGCTCTTCCCTTCACCCTGTTCCTGGCCCTACAGCCCCTTCTTCTCACTTAGGCCAACTCTGGTTCCTGATTGATCCCCTCGTATACTGGGCCAGTTTGTTCACTGACCAAAAACTAATTGCTTTTTTGATGAATTAGTTTTAGGCTGGCCTGGCTTGCTGAAGCTGTGACATGAGCACTAGAGCTGACATAAAGAAAGCATCAGGAGGGCTCGTCCACAAGCCAAACCACGCTTTTTGGAAACAGTGAGATGTTAAAGCAGACGCTGGAATAGCATGCAGGTGAGAACCACCAGGCTTCCCCTTCTATCACAATCCTCCCAGTCCAAAGCCTGTTACTGGCACAGTTTTCATATATACTCCTTCCTTTGTTTTACCCAAGAAATTTTTGCTACAAAATACTTCTAGTGATTTGCATAGAGTTGTCTTATACTTTGCTTTTATTTCTGGCTATTTTAAAACCATTTTGCATCATTAAAGAGTTCACAAACTCAGATGGACTCTGGACATCTCTGTGATAATACCTCAATACAAAGCAGTGCAGCCGCTAGCAAAAGTGTCTGAAGCAGCAAATGTGTCTGTTCTGATGATTTGAAATGCAATTGTTCTTCTGTATTTAAGAACTTTAATATTAGAAAACATATGCTGGTACCAAAACCAAGAACACTGATTGATCTATTAACAGTATAAAATGATTAAGTAAGCATTGGATATTTTAAAATCTTAGGTCTAGAGGGCTCTCAAAGCTCACGTTCATCTTTGTACACATAGGCAAAATCTTGGCACTCTCTTTGGCAGATGACCCAGTGAAATGACTGATGTATGAACATTAATGTATTCACATAAATTAACTTCTGCACATAAAAAAACACAGAGGCTTTAAGCCCAATTACATCTTCCTGAATTGTACAAATACTCCCTTTGCAGTCAGTGGCAACTCAAGAAGATGAGGCCAATCCATATGTTGTATTGATTTTAAAGGCACAAGAGTATGCAGTTAATCCCTTTCAAACCTTGCAGAGCACAAACTCTTGGAGATCTTCCAAGCAGCCAGATGAAAGTTGCCTTTCAGAACCAGGGAATGTATGTTGTTAGAGATTCCAAAAGATGCTGGGCCAAAATCTGGCCTTGCTTTTACCAGTGTGAAATGAGAATATGTCAGTGGAGATGTGTATATGTACACCAATATAAATATAAAACTGATCATTATCTTGCAAGATAGAGTATAATGCTAACATCCTCTTTCATGTTAATTCCTAAGAAAACCAAAGTGAAGATAAACAAATGACAATACAGTCGTGTTCCAGCTAGGAGTTTTATAACCCCCAAAACATTTGTCAGACACTTCATGATAGCTTTGAAGGTCTTTTGTGCTGCTAATAGGTTTTAACTGGAAATAATTCAGATACCAGAGTGACGATTGACAGTATAAATCTTCCCAGGTAGGTTGAAAACTGTTAAAAATTGCAAATGCACCCGTGGTCTGTGTTTGCGTGTGAATGGGATCTCCTGTACACACATGACTTGTAGCATCCATGACAGTTGTTACAGTTGTGAAACATGAGAATTGTCTTTCTGTAAAGTTAAAGGCTTAGCTCCTTTAGATGTGTTCACACTGAATTTTTGTCCATCAGCCAGCCACTGAATCTGAGTATTTTGAACCTATGGTGTTGCACTTGGGTGTTGGCACTGCCTTTTTGTGGGATTTTCTAAATACTGTAGGAATACAAAACCATCTCTCAAGCATAGCTCAGAATCCACAGTCTGTCTCCCAAGATCCAGTTCAGAATCCTCAGATTTCAGAGTGTAGCTGGATCATCCAAGTAACACTGAGGTTGAAATGAACTAGGTTACTAATTAAATGTTGTATTTGTATGGTGTTAAAGTATATTGTTATGACTGACTAAGCTCCAACCTTAGTGCCCATTGTAAATCAATATTGTCTAGCAAATAAAATAAAATGCCTGTGTCTTCTAAAATGAGGGAAGTCATTAAGACAGAGCCATATCATCGAGCACCATTTCCTCTATATTTTCAAGGTTTCCTCACCCTCAGTTTAGAAAGCTTACATAACAAAAACAAATTTTGAAGCAAAACTAAGTATGTTCTTTTATAAATTTCACAACAACATGAACATGTAAAACAAAGGCTCTAAGTGTGTATGCATTTTTAAATGATAAAATTACTCCGTATTCCCGGACTGTTGGGAAGTGTGAAGTATACTGACAGGAAACACTAATATTTAGAACATTAAGATAAGAAAGGTGAGTCATCGCTGTGCATTACATTAAGAATGTCTTTCATTACTTTTAACTCTTGAACCATTTAAAAGAGTTGCCTCAAAACTCACAGAAAACCAGCCATTATTCATGGATAGCAGTCTATAAATTGGGCAAATCCATTCTTTGACCTAGAAACAAAGATGAATACTTACTGTTCTGTCTAAATTTAAAGTTGTATGTGATCAGTGGATCAAAAATTCATTGTATCTGCATATGCACCTTATGAAGAAAGCTAGTGTTTGTCTAGATTAGTTTTCAAGCCAGTAGATGCAACTCTAGTGATTTTATGCTAAGCAAAAAGTTTACATTATAGCACTTCATTACATTTAACTTTATAATAGTTTTAAGTAAATGCGTAAGAGGAGCACAGACTATAAAAGTAGAGAATACTGTGCAGAAATTAGAAAGAAAAAAGAAAAATACATAATGTATGATGTAAAAAGAAACAGATAACGAAAATTAAAGGGATTTTACTAGAGAAAAACAATTTCATTTTATTGTAAAGCTTTAAATGAATAAAATAAAGTCTTTGAATGTGAAGATGATTAAAAAGACAAAATCATTAGCTAAAGATATTTACAAGTTTAGACTTTCATTTTGATTGTAATTTTAATTAGCTGGACACTGGGGGGGGGGGTGAAAATGAAAGCCTACATCATTTACTTACTCTTTAAATTGCATTCCACCTTAATTTTCTGCTCTTCAGTTCTTAATTTTCTCTATTTTTGTTCTAAGTAATCCGGTTATCAGAATAAAGTGATTTTCTCTCAGCCAGGTTTAACATTCAGTATTTGAGTCTGTAAACCAAAAGTTCACCCCACTGCTTCAATTTTTATTCTTTCAATAGCAGAAACTCTCCAGGAAACTTTTCCAGTCTTTTGTCTGTGCAGCAGGGTGCTTTATGTACACATGACAGTTACATAGCTAATAACAAAAGATTCTATTTTAAAAATAATTACGTTCCATTTACACAGTTTCCCACGGAATTTACTTATAAAATGCAGGATGCACCAAAAGATTAAATACCATTTTCCTGTTCATTAAAGCCATTTTTCTAAATGCAACTGAGTTATTTGCCTTTTTGTCTGGAAGGAACCACATGCCCAAGAAGTGGTTAGAGTCAGTTTATTCTTAAACAAAAGAACTGATTGCATTTAGGCTGTGTCTGCAGCATACAGTTAACTTGCCAATTTGTACCCCAGTGTCAGGTCATGGACAGATACTCCTTTCATGAGTAGCTGTACTGGTTGAAGATGCTGAAGACACTGTTGACCTGTCTGTCCCTTCTGTGCCAAAAAGTGCTTCTTCAGCTGATCAGTCTGAGTGAGGGAACACAGTAGATCCTCCTGCTTCTAGCAAAGCCATCCAGGTTGATTTAAATATTTGATGAAGGCACTTGAAGCAGATTATGTTGCCTTTTCCAGAAAGGCTCTGGAAGCAGAAATGCAGAGCTGAGGTGGCTGCTGCAGGTGCATAAGCAAGACAGTCTAGTCACCGTGTGAGCATCCTCACTATCAAGCCTTATCTGCGTGAAGGATTCCTCACAGTTTCTGCCTTCCCCTGAACATGACCTGTTGTCAAGCAACATGGGATTCTTCGGCTATTTGACTTGTAAGACACCTTGTTGGCCCATGAGGGTGAGCTGTGGAAAGGGCGTAAAGGGACTATCAACACATTAGGGCTTTCATCTGCACTGAAAATGGAAGATGTTACGTAAAAGGGAGCAAGCCTGTATTTCAGCCCTTAGCCTAGCCAGGTTAGCTAGTTTGGGCTAAAAGTATCTGCACTGCAATTGATGTATTCTCTTAAAGGTCAGCAGAAGAGTTAATGTTATCTCAGTAAGTCCTTGTTCCTTTCCAAATAGTTTCTTTTAGGAACAATTCAGTCCTAAGAGATGTCTTCTATACCATTCTTATATTACATGATTAGTTTTAGCTGGCTAAAACCAGCAAGCATAGTTTGATCTTGACGGGATCATTTTATCTCATTGTTTAAAAAGCAATTCATTCACAGGCCCTGTCTTCCCACTTCAGGAAAGAACACAGATAGGATTCACTCAGGGCCTTTTTGTAAGACAGTTTCCACTGAGTGTATAAACAATCTGCAGCAAAGCCTACAAATACCTTTCTGTACCTGGGAGTTCTCTTTTTAGTGTCATTTTTGTTCAGATCAGCATTGTGCTTTTGAAGGGAATCTCTGATTGTCCCCATGTTCTGTGCTTTGATTCACATCATGATGTGGTATTGAAGCACATGAACTGAATTCCTTTTGGATTAAACTGAAGTGGAACATGCTGGAATGCATCTAATACACTCCAGCTGCAAATGGGCATTCAGTCAATTGAACCCAACTACAGCTTTTTTTACATTTAAAAAAAAGTGTGACATGGTCATCACACCCTCATCACCACCTATTTTGTTTTAAGTTAACACTCCTGGTATATAAACACTGCTAACGCAGATACAAGTTTAAGAATAATCTACTTCAAATTCAGCACCTCCCTATTTCTAATTTTACTTATATCTCTTTTATAGAATTAGATGTTCATCATGTAGTCACCCTCTTCCAACTAATTCTAATAGGTTCAGAACTCTGTCAAGATACAGTTGTCTGTTCCCTGGGCAGAACAGCCAATTGCAAATGTTATATTTAAAACTAAAGTCCGATTACAGGACCAATTTATGATCTCAGTTGAGCCAATATAAATCTGATATAGTTCATTGACTTTAACCTGACTGCAGTAGCTTTATTCCAGATTTGCTCATGTGTAATGAAATTGAGTTCAGACAATGGCTCTGTTTATTACTTTTTTAAGAATTAACTAGTAATGTAAGTTCCTTCCACCTTTGAAACAAGGCTTCATAATTATCACTTGTGGGTCAAAAGCATCTATTCAGTCCAATGGTGCTTCAAGGACCGAAGCGCTTTAAAGATTTTGTTTAAGAAAGCGGGAGGTGAGCATATCGAGACATGAAGACTTTAGCAACACTGCCTGGAAATAAGGAATGGTCACCTGGTATAATGTATACATACATAAATACAGAAAAGATTTTGGTTATCCAAAGTAACTGCTAAGGTTAACTTTCTTTCTGTGTGCATGCTGTAGACATATTAAGAATTTTTATGGGTTTCAGTTTACAAGGTTTGGTGGAATTCTCCAAAGGGGAGGTACACTAAGCAGAATCTGCAAAGGCCACATTTCTGCAGATTGATTATTTTCAGTATCCAGATTGAGAATAGATATGTTGGCCTAGAGCTTCAGTGCTTCCATTCTGTTCTTTAGGGGATGTGCACATATGCTGACTTTACAACTGTTAAGCAGTATCTGTACAGCAAGAACCCAACTCTTCCAAAAACAATTCAAAGCACTTAAAATTAGGCTTTTGCTCTGTATTACTCCCCAGAGGAGCCTGTCTATCTGTAACGACTAATGCAGTTTAGCAAGGCAAATCTCTGTAGGCAAAATTTAGATTTTTTTTTTTTTTTTAGTACTTTCCCTTTTTCCTGTAGAAACATGGTAGTTTTCTGGGTGTGTCATTAAATATGCAGTAGAAATTTGTATACAGGTGGGGTTTTTTTTAAACACATAGGAAGAAAATACTGTCTCATTTTTGTGCACTCTGCACAATGTGATTTCAAAACCCAAGTAGGCACATATGACTTCCATAGTGCACACAGCTATTGAATAAGCAAGCATCAGTACCACATAGTCACTTTTCAAACTAGAACTTAAAGTACGTTTTCAAGTTTTAGGTGAAGACTCTCCATCAGATATTTAGCATCTACACCTTCTTTCCTTTGTTTTTTCAGGTTATTTATCTTTCTGAAATTTCCTTAACAACAGCAGACACCTTAAAGTTTTTGTTTGGTCGAGGATTTCTTTTTTTTAACTTTATGCAGTTCAGTTATGTTAGATCTTGCCAGTTCTATTTTGCCTTTTTTGTTTTTTTCTCTCTCCTTATTGGCATTTTTCAAAGAGTCCAGAGAGTAGTTTGAATTTCCCTGTTTCCCAGTACTTTAAAGACTAGCAGAAATCTATCAAAGGAAAAATATAGCAGTGGAACTCTCTTTTGGGCTTTCAGTCAGCCTAGTCCCCTGGTTTCCGTGATAACTATTTGTGAACTGCTAGAGAAAAAAGGAACAGATACTCTCATAGGTAACTATTTAACATTGCTCATGTTAAATAGGCCAGTTGAAATACGTATGACTATTCACCCTCCATACTCAAGAAAGAAAAGTCATTCAGAAAAACATTTAGGTAAACATCTATTTCAGAGCTGTCTGGATCAGGTATGGTTTTAAGTAGGTGCTATCCTCAGGGAAGCTTTGATCCAAAATTCCCTGAAACTCCTAGATATCCCACTTCACTGTATGAAGTTTTATTTTTGTCAGATTAACAAGAAAAGTTAAGTAAGTGAATAAATGCTCTACCCAGTTAGTCTCTGCAAAATAGCTGCAGATAGTTGATTTTCAGAGTCACCGACTAAATTACATTGGAACAGAGGGCTAACTGTAGACAGCAAGTGCTAGATCCAATAAAGCACATGGGGACTGAACACAGGATTAAAACAGAATTCAAGTGTCTAAACTCAAACTACACTGCATACCATACATTAGATATATAATAAATAAACATGTTTCAATTAAAGCTAAAAGTGAAATTCTTGACACTGACAAAATTCTCTTACCTGAGAATCAGAGTATACCATAACATAACCTAGCAGAGCTCTCTCAACTTCTCAATTTATGCTGGCCCTGGGTTTAAGTCTGTGTGTTTGCTTGGAATTAGTTTCAGGTGCAGTAATCACAGAAGGAAAACGTGCAGAGACACAACTTTTGAAAGAAATAACAAAACTGAAACAGGTTTAGAGAATTAGCCATCAAATTACATTTTTAAGAGTGGCTATTAAAATGTTGATGAAAGAATATAAGATGATGAGTCAGGGACACTAAAAGACCAAATGCATGGGTTCTACAAGATATTACACTAAGTACTAAGAAATTCACTTTATAACCAAATGTGATTAAATAGCATACTGCTGAAAATGCAGATGTTATACTACTATAGTAAAAAAAAAAAAGCGCCTTTTAAAAATGTTTCTAATTAAATCATGAAAGATCACAAAGAAAATAGGGAGGGGTTTTGCTAAGAGTGCAGAAGTCATATAGAAGGACCAGGATTTGAGGCTGATCATTGAAGTTTCCTTCTTCAAACTACATGGCCTTGAAGCCATTGAAAGCTTGAAAGATTTTTCTGGTGAAACTGAGTAAGGTTATGGTTGTGTTGTACTACTCAGTAATATGCATGAGCTGCTTGTAAGGAAGGATTATTTTTAAGGAAAATCTGCTTTTAGATTGACCTTGGATTCGTATTTCTAAGGCAGCTGAAGAGAAGGCAACATTCACAGCAGTAAAGATTCCGCCAGCTATGTAACATTCAAATCTCAGTTAAGCATGTTTTAAAATGGCAGTGATAGTGAGATAGAAAAAGTAAAATAATTCACCTATCTGTCAAAACAGAGGTGTTAGTATAAAATATGGCTTCAGCAAGGACAACAGGATTTATGAAAATGATCATTTGTATATGGGATTTTTAAATAATCCTGATTTTTTAGGCATTGGACGAGACTGTTTCTGAACTAAAAGAAGTGTGAGCATTCTGTTACGTTTTATAGGGTTAGAAGTACATGTTAGTAAATGTTAAAATAGCCCATAATACAGTTGAGATTGTGGACCTTGCTTAATCTCAAAATATTCCAGTACTTGCGGAATAACGTCTTCTGTATTCCAAAGGCTTTTCTTCTGCCATTCAACCTACTGTCATTATGTATTGTTTGAAGGAAGTACTTAACCGTAAGAAGTTATGGATGAATATGTTCAAGTATGGGAACAAGCCTATGAATGTATGCCAGACTACCTTGCTCTGGGATATTCCATTCATACACTTAAATCCAGTTTTGCAGGGTCAAGTCTGGCTCTTTGTCACCATTTTCTTCTACATAACCAAATTCTTCCAGGCTGAACAAGAAGTGTGTTTCTGTGCAGTCTGATGTTCTTTCTCCTTTGTAGAAATTAAACATTCTGATTTGGAGCTGATCTTCTTCACTTCCCAGCAGGTCAGTAGTAATTACTTGGTTCCATGCTGTCCACATCCTTCAAACTCTGAGATGAGACACTCCTAAAAATCAGGTGCTGATGGAATTGTGAAACGTATTCATTCTTGCAGACTTCTGAAAAGAGTTGAAGGAACAAACTCTATAAAGAGTTAGACTTGCCAGGCTCCTTGGCTGACATCCCAAATTAAAAGCTCTCTTGCATTTTGAAATCTAGATGTGACCTCTTCACCTATTCTTCTGGGGAACTACTTTAGGTTGATTGCTTTATTCATGTCTTTCTTATCTCTGAAGTTCTTATAACTTTTTTTGTTGTTTTAGTACAGTGACCATACTATTAACCCAGTTAGTGGTGTCTGAATTAACTCCAAATGATTGAGCCATCTGGTGAAGTTCAGTTTGTATTCTGTCTCTGAGAGTTAATTGGGTTTTATGTGGCACATCTACTTCAGAAAGCACATTGGGGCCTATAGCAGTGTGATATATTATAGATTTAATGCATCCCAATCCATTAAAAACTTCATCAGACTCATTAACTGTAGTTTGTACATCCATTTCAGCAGACAAATTTGTTTGATCATATGCATTTGCAGTTGGCTGTTATATGAAAGCATATTTCCTCTTCCACTGCTTATAACTTTAGCCAGTGGCATCTCCTCTGTAGAAAGAACAGTTTGGCTTCATCTCCTGAACATTTTAATTGCTCACTAATGAATCATATTTAGAGCATTGGGTGGTTGTTAGTTTTTCTGCATATGTTTACCACTATTACATTTCACACAACTTGCAAAACTACTGCATGTTGCCTTTCTTTCTAGTGTCACAAACTATTATTGAAAGGGTCTGGTTTTGAATGTTTGTATAGAAACAGAATAATTAACTTGGTTTCTTCGTGTTAAACTAAACTCTTTGCTCTCTAAAGTGTATGCCCAGGCATGTAATTTGGTTTTGCAAGTATTAAATTTTTGCTGGACGTAAAACAATTTTGCAGAATGGATGCTCTCATGGTATACCTAGTATCCAGTCAAAGCTGTCAATTTTAGAGATGTGACTCTAGATACCATGACTATTTTTCAAAAGGCCTAGCTGCTGAGAGCAGCTTCAGTCGATGACATAGTGGCTGTCAGCAGAGCCTTGGAAGCACAAATTCTGCGTTCTCTGTACTAACAGTAAAACAGAAGAAAAAGTTTTTTCCTTAAAGCAATGACTTCAATGGTAATCTCATGATTCATCAGAGGGCTGATTCCTTGTTCACGATCATTTCGAGGTTGCAATTATTATGCAGTCTTTCCTCATATCTCTTCATCCTGGTGTGATTACTTTTCTTTTCTTTGGATTTTTTTTTAAATTGTTTAGCCTTGAACTTTGTCTTTATTGAGAGAAATGGATTTTTTACCCAGATACATTTCAGTTATTTTTCCAATACTTGCTATTTCATTTAGAAATATTTTTTATCAATGTAAATATTCACTGTTTTTGTAACATCCAAATTACTTGATACAATAATCCTGTGAAATGATAACTGTTTATAGCAAGATATTCACCCTCCAAACAATTACATGGAAACTGAAATTTATCAGATTTTTTAAAATATTTTACAAGAATATTTGTTTTATACTTAGCTAGCCTGTATTTATTTAAAATGTTACTGTAATACTTTTTTTTCTAGAGTTACCATTTTTCATTAAGAGAAAAATATTAGCGATCATTCTTACAAACCTTTTCTAGATTTTTTGATAAAGAGGGAATGACATTTTTGTAGGAAAATAAACAAATCTGAAAAGGGTATCATCTTCCTCACAACACTTATAAGCTTCAATTAAAAAAAACCCCTGAATTAAATTATTTTGGTCCAGCCTTTTGAATGTTCCATGAGTAGGCTATTCACATCTAAAACATTCTGCACTGTCACATGCATGTTCAAAATATTGCTTAGTGGTCTTTCCATGCTACTAGTTTAAAAAGGAAATGTTTCTGTACCAATAACTTTCTGGGGTAGATCAATGTTTATTTGACTTTTTTTTTCTTAATTGTTCAGCAATTTCCAGCTATTTCTGGTTGCAAAGAAATATACAATAGGTCTTGAAACCCTCTGGGCCTATGACATCCAACAGTGTACATGATTTCTCTCCCTTCTGTCTTATTTTTTTACAGTTCTTCTTCCAGGAAAATTTGGGAGTGCTTCAACTGCTTCTGGGGTTGCAAAATTCCTTCCAGCATGAGGAACAGTGGTAAGTTCATTTGCTCTACTTTTGTCAAGAGCGCATTTATTTCTGACACTATATAATTAGAACAAGTGGTGGTTAAAAATTGTCCCCAAAACTAATTTCCTGCTCCTATTCAAAAGCATAGATCAAGGTCATGACAGGCTATGCTCCTCTCACATCTCAGCATGTACTGACTTTAATGGATCCTCAACAAAATTCTGGAGTTGATACACCTAAAGAAGGCATTTCTTCCACGACATTATCAGTTTCCCCCTTTTTAAAGAAAAAACAAATCAGAAATCCCAACCATTTAAACAGAAATTCGGTGGAAAAATTAAATGTGTTCAACATATGGCATCCTAAAACACCTGATATTTTAAATCTATGGTAAGTGTTAAGAACATTTTTACTGTCCTCCCTACATTACCTCACTTGGATCATTTGTCTTTCAAAGGACTAGTAAACCTTAATTTGCTTTAGCAGCTTTGAATGGATTTTTATTGTTTCTTACCACAGCCTTTCAACTCTAGTAATTTGAAAACTAAATATGAACTGCAAAACTCAATCAATCCTGTAGTATTCTTTTAATACCAATTTTTATATAATTAGCCCCCAAACTGTGTTCAATTACTGACAATTATTCTCATCCACTTTGAGGGACAACACTAATTTCACACTTAGCAGCATTTTAAAAGGAAGGTGATTCAAACAGTATATGAAAAAGTTCCTCTCTCAAGAGCTATACAGCATTGTTGCAGACTTTATGAGAAAAATAGGATTCCACTGTGGTACAATACCGGAATTCAGATTTTACAAAAACACACATGTATATGTGATTCTGTTTGGCAGGTAGTTTGTGTTAGTATTCTTATAATGCTAACTAGGCCTATTATAAGCTTGGCTGTGTTCTTTTTAAACCAATAAAATTATGGAAAAATCCACAGAAATTGATGGTCCAGATTAAGACTAATGATTAAAGTGATTGTCGTGGTTAAACCCCAGCCGGCAACTAAGCACCACACAGCTGCTCGCTCACTCCCCCCTGGTGGGATGGGGGAGAGAATCAGAAGAGTAAAAGTGAGAAAACTCCTGGGTTGAGATAAACAGTTTAATAAGCAAAGCAAAAGCCGCGCACGCAAGCAAAGCAAAACAAGGAATTCATTCACTCCTTCCCGTGGGCAGGCAGGTGTGCAGCCATCTCCAGGAAAGCAGGCCTCCATCACACGTAATGGTTACTTGGGAAGACAAATGCCATCACTCCAAATGTCCCCCCCCTTCCTTCTTCTTCCCCCAGCTTTATATGCTGAGCACGGCGTCCTATGGTGTGGAATATCCCTTCGGTCAGTTGGGGTCAGCTGTCCCAGCCGTGTCCCCTCCCAACTTCTTGTGCACCCCCAGCCTGCTCGCTGGTGGGCTGGGGTGAGAAGCAGAAAAGGCCTTGACTCTGTGTCAGCCCTGCTCAGCAATAACAAAGACATCCCTGTATTATCAACACTGTTTTCAGCACAAATCCAAAACACGGCCCCATACCAGCTACTATGAAGAAAATTAACTCTACCCCAGCCAAAACCAGCACAGTGTTATAATCAGGATCTCTTACATCCAGATTCCTTTCTCTTAAGTTGTCTTACAGATATTAGAAGCATTCCTCTTAGAACTGTTACAAGGTGCCTTCCCTCAGTTTATAAAATCATATGTTTTCTCATCTTCAGCCCATTCTTTCTCCCTATCCCATAAGAATACAGGTGGAAAGGATTGGTGATGTCATTATGGTACTATGGTAATGATATACAGCTTCTGTTCCAGTGAGGTCATTGGAACTATCAGTCACTTTGTAGGGACAAATTATTTTTGTTATATCTATTTTGTTGCTGGACTCTCTGATGGATCTTGCGACAACTGGAAATTCTATTTATTTATGTGCGTATTTTTAAAAGGTTGTCGGTAGAGCCCAGAGCATTGACTGGGTACTGTTATTATAGAGTAGTAAAAATCCAAATAAAGAAATAACTCAAATGACACGTTCCTCAAATAAGAGTTACAAAATGGAGCTAACAGGTATTGATAAGTAGCAGTCTTCAGAAGGTCTTCTAAATTATCTGTGTGTGCTATGAAGTTTAAGCAGAGGAGACAAGGAAACAGAAGAGTTATTGTCAAAACAGCGTGCAGACATTTAACAACAAAAATAACAACCTTTTGTTGGCAAATGACAGCCAATCTTAGCTCTAGTGTGTATCTCAATGATCTGGAGGAAAGTTATACACTAAATAAAATCATATGCATTGCAACTTCCCAAACACGCTGAATGGCTGAAGAGTAAAGACCAGTAACTAAATTCCTGCAAAGGATAGATAGAAGGTTATTTTAGTTTAAATGTAAATTTCGGGTAGAGTCCTACAAACACCATGAAGTGTAGTGGTTTTGTTGTTAAGATTTCATTCTTTATAGTAGGCTCTAATTTCAAGTGAAATGCTGATTTAAACCTCTATAATAATGATTTTAAGGTGAATCAAAGCCAGCCCACAGTACTAAGTGTGATAACCAGTTGCAGGTTTTTGCACTATCTTGTATTGGGTTGGTTCATATTTTTTCCAGAAAGCTGAGCTATATCTTCTTTCCCCTTTATGGCATACCAGTGCCATTATAAGTCACCAGGAAGAAAGTCAAAACTTTATAAAACTGTAAGAGTCAACTACAGTTCATGCCAGTGACTACTTGGGTAACATGAGTGGCAAGATGAGAATGTAAAAATAAAAGGAAGCCCCAAATCATGCTCAGTCAGCAGCACTGGAAAAAAGAAGACCTAACTTGGCAGAAAAAGGTGACCAAAATGCAATGGAGCCCCTTGAGGACATAAGTAAATTATGACTCATAGGCTAAGTAGGATCTGTCTTTGGGGAAAAAGAGGAGCCGTGCATGTATAAACCCCATCTTTGAAAGGTATATTAAAATGTAGACTAATCCAAAGCCCACTGAAGGCAATAATTTTTTTTTCTGCTGACTCATGAGGCTTTGGGTAATGATCCTGCAGGTGTGAGGAAGCAGCCTCAGAAGCTTTTGCAGACTAAGGAAAGGTACGATTCCTACAGTATTCCACTGTTTGTATAGGTACGGTATTGAAAACAATCTCAGTGCTTTTAGTAACGCTTAACAATCCACAACTTCACGGCAGTGGTTATCCTCTCTGAAGTGAATGATGTCTGTGAGAATTGGGGGCAAAAAGTATTTATAACAAACACTGTAATGACTCTGACAAGAGCTTTTACAGTTTATCAGGTAAATAATATGCATTTTAAAATTAGGTTGCTCTAATCTAGCTAATTGCAGTGGTTTTTAGTGTTGTAGATCCAAAGATTATGTGAATAATGCCTTTTAAAAGAAGTTAGCTAAACATTTTACGTATTTACACAAGAGATCACTAAGGATATTTTTTATTGGATCACATAGCCTCAACAAACATTTTAAAGTTGAGAAACTGAAATAGCAAAGGATAAAATTCAGGGACTATAAAAGGTCTGGCTAAAACAGTCAGGGCACAGAATCTCATAGTGAAGACTGAAGTTGTATTGTGAGCTCACCTGCTTTTGTTTACCTATTGCAGTGTTCTTGGTATATATCAAAACAATATGTACAGCAATACCTAGGCACAGCATAGTGAGTTAATAATGGAGCTTCAGTCTTAACTGTGAATTCCCTTGCATTAGCTGTATATTGCCGATATAGATAGGGTTTTGTGGCTTAATACATAGCAGCACATAGAGTGTCAGCTGGAAATCCATTTTGTAGTTGTGGAACAATATACAGAATACAATAAACCCATTCCCACCTTCCCATTCCTTTCTTACAGTAGGAAGCCAACATTTAGAAACCCATAGCAAACAAACACCTGCTAAGCATAAATCACAAGCACGAACGCAGCACTGGACAAGTTCAGAGAGATACGATGGGAGAAAAATCCATGAAAAACCTTAATAGTCATTAGGAAAACCTAACATTTATTTCACAAACTGACAGGTGGCCAGTGAATTGACTTCAGAACAACCATAAGGAGAGAACTGGTTATTATGCTAGTAAAACTTAAACAGCAGAGCTTTTAAATAAGCTGCACTCTGTTAGGAGTACACTGAGGGAGCCCAAGCAGGAAAAAGCAATAATCACATCTAGCAATAACAAGAGGATCAACTAATATCCATCATAATTTCTCCCTATTAGTATGACATATAGTAGAAGCAGAAGCAGCCTAACAAGATACTGAGCAAAACAGGTGCAGAAACAAAAGCATCTTCCATTTAGAGAGTCAGCATTTTTCTTGGAAAAAACCTCTTTGTACTATGCAGGTTGGAGCTTAGGTTGCCCATTGTTTATACCCATTGTGTGATGTGTGCACTATTTTATCTCTTCCTGCAGAGTTTGGTTGTGACATACATAACACATGTGCCCATAAAGTTACCCAGAAATGCACTGAAAAGGTTCAATATATGTCATGGCAAGCGTATTTCTTTGTTAATTCCATAAAGACAGTCTGGAGGAGCCAAGTCTCCTACAATTTTTGTGCCCGCAGTGGGGAGAAAACAGCACATTGCATGCTATCATTATCTCAGAATTATAGTGTACTATGTAACACTTTTACTCTTGCCAGAGAATGATAGTGGAAGTGGCATTGCCCCATTACTAATGCTTAATGTATGACCAATCAGAAGCTGAAAATCATATGACCAGTGGCAGCTTATGCCATCCCATCAGTTAGTAAATTGGATGCAGTTTGTCAGATGGACACAATATCCCTCCACTGTAGGTGGTCTCTGTTTCATTAGGTTTCAGTTTGATGGTAGTGAACAGTAATCCAGAAGTGTGCAATAGGTACATCAACCTCATTTTTCATTAACAGTGCTTCCCAAACGTATTGGAAGCAGGTACACAACATAGATTTTGTTTGGCTTACTTTGATCCATGCAGAGACTATTGGGTATCTGACTTCGCTGCTGGAGGCTTATGGTTTCGGTTAGCAGAACCTGGTACAGCAACTGGATGAGGTGTTTTTGATATAATCTAGTCATTTAGGATTGATGCAGAAATAGTGGGTGGCAAAGCTGCTATTTTTTTTTTTTTAATGAAGTAATGAGCAACCAACATTCTATTTACATACAAGGCATTGGAATTACCAGAGCATCTTTCTAAATTACATGGTAGATACCAGAGTGGTAGTGATTTTTTTTCTGTATTTCCCAAGAGATTAACAGAAGTGTTGGTGCATTTTTGCTGCTTCTAAAAGAAACTAAAAGACTGAAAGCCTTTCCCAGGGTCACTGAAATGACATACAAAACAGCTACTGGTGTATCTTACACATTTCTGGCTTATAGGGATATGTTTTAATTCACAGTAAAATAAATTAAAGTAGTATATTGTGTTTCTCAAATACTGGCTAATTGAAAAGGCATTTTTAAAGCAGGGGACTTTGGATTCCTGCAAATAATGTAATATTTATAAAGGTGACAGAAAACTGGTATTAGACACTGCAGCAGATGAGTAAGAACTGCTATCATCAGAACTGATATGGTACCACATGCTTTCACTATCTTTGGTACAGTTTTCTTTCTAATTTTTATATTGAAAAAACGTGCACATACATTGTTAGCAAGTTAAACATACTTTTAAAAATAAAATCAAAGCTCTAAGTCAAATATTATGAAGCAAATCACCATCATTTTTCTCTTACTTAAATTAGTTTTTAATGTTAAGATGAATGGATCTTACTATGTAGAAGTGTATGTACTGTTAATCATGTAACATCAAGCTATACATGTAGTCAAGATAGGCAATATGGTTTATTCTTTAGATGCATTTCTTGTCTCAATTTTACACGAAGTTTCCATCCACAGTATTTCATTGTCTCATTCTGAGAAATGTATGTCTAGGTCCTGAAGATTTAAAGAAACCTCTCCATTTGAACAGCATGAACACGAGCACTGTTCTGTATGGGGCTGAGGGAGGGGGATGTCTGTCTGCATGTATTTGGCATGAATTTATATGGAATATATTGACGCAGGGTCTCACATCATGCCATTTTTTCAACAGCATCTCTTATCATTGTTTAAGAATATCTTTTCACTTTTATGCTTTTCTGTAGTTATCTAACATAACTGGGCAACTTTTCTTCTGAAGTTCTAAAACATATGTCCATTGCCCTGGTTTTTCAGCCTTGAGCATATCTCTTTAATAGATCACTTTCAAGAAGATGATACATTGATATTCTGCTTTAATTAGTGTCATGAAAGAGAAAAAGCCCTTCAAATGTCAATGGCTTGCAAAAGTTGTTGGAGCATCTTCTTAAAGCAAATCTGAAGGACTGGCCCTGACTGTTTTTTTTTTCTTCCTTTCACATGATCGTATTACAGGAGTTTTTTTGTAAACTGGTGTTATAAACGATTATTTTTAGTTAAGAGAAGCACCAGGAAAGATTAAAAAATGGATATAAAGACATTTTGGTTCTTGATCTTCTTTCTTCTCATCTCAACCTTTAGAAAGTCTTGCTGGAAGAACACAAGGAACAGCAGGAAGGTTTCTAACAGATCTTTGAGACCTCCTTGCAGTCAGATCCCAGGGGAGCTAGAACAGTATACCTCTGTGGTTCAAAAACTCTTTGGGCCAGAAAAAGGGGCCTTTATCTGCTGACATTTCAAACATATTCAATCAAATATTGATCTAGAAAATCAGCCACTTTTTCTCTAGCAAAGAAATTAAATTAGTGCTACCTACTGAAGATCTACAAATGGTTCTCCTGAAGATAATGATAGTACCCTAGGCTATTCCTAGGATCAAAAGTTTTTATGGACACCAAACTGATTTAATATTTTCTGTAATGCATGGAGAAAAAAGGGTGAAAGATCTGCTTGCCAATAGTAATGTGCTGGAGATTATCTCATGTGGCGAGTCCTTGCATCAAGGAGCCAGGTAGGTTTTTCAAATCCATCTCATCTTTGGAATAAAAGAAACGGAATGTAGCCCATTTCACCTTACACAAAGATTTTCATCACTAGAAACATCTGATACTTCTTATTTAAGTTGGCTCTGGTAGCACATGCTCCTCTAACTCATAAACATTTGCTGTCTCTGTTGTGTCCCATATGTTGCTTTGGAAGAAGTGAGAAGTCTCCTCTTCATACTCTAAACAGTAACATATCATAAAACATGTCTAATATGCAATAATGGGATAAAGATTCCTTCGAAAATATTTTAAGTACCATTGTTGAAACATTTTCATCATTTGTATTATGAAAAAAGGTAGTCTTTACAAAAGAGCATAAGAGTTTAATAATTTAATTAGTACTCTATTCTATGAATTTACTGGAAAAAAATATTGAGGCATTAGTTTTTATTAAAGCATTTCTCACATTCTCACCCATAAAATCATGTCTTGGGGATTTAACTACACTGAGACAAGAAACTGAATTGTTACTGGCTGAATCAGTAAAGGATGGATTTTTCACTTCTCTCACTTCTTCACGAGAGAGCAGTGCATAGATTTGATGATGTTTTGAAATTCCGACAGTTTATATTCATCACTGGACCTATATAATTGGACTAAATTCATGCACAAAGAAGAGGCACTAGGTGTAAATTTTGTAAATGTACCGAAGCACCTCAGAAGTTTTGAAGGACTGACTTCAAAAGCAGTTAGTTAAGTGGTTTGGAAATTCCAGGCTTCACCAAAGACTGAACTACTCTCATTTGTTGTTTGGTTTGGCTGGTTTTGGATTCTGTTTGACTTGTTAACTAGTTCCTGTGTTTAGACTGTCTATTAGTAGTTATAGCTAACATTAAATCATTTTAAATAATAATCATTAAATATTCTGTATACATTTACACAGAATTGTTGAGGTTGGAAGGGACCTCTCGGATTATCTAGTCCAACCCCCTGACTCAAGCAGAGTCAGCTGGAGCTGGTTGCCCAGGACTGTGTGCAGTCAAGTTTTGAGTATCTCCACAGATGGCCTCCACAACCTCTCTGGGCAGCCTGTTCTAGTGTTTGACCATCCTCGCAGTAAAAAATTTTTCTTGTGTTCAGACTGAATTTTACGCTTTTTAATTTGTGTCCGTCATCTTTTGTCCTGTCAGTGGGCATTACTGAGAAGAGCTTGGCTCCTTAGTCTTCATTCCCTCCCGTCAGGTATTTATGCACGTTGATAAGATCCCCCATCAGCCTTCTCTTTTCCAGGCTGCAGCCCCAGTTCTCTCAGCCTCTCCTCATAGGAAGAGATGACCTTAACTCATCAGATCACCAAAAAAATTCAGCTTACATATCTTGAAACTGTTTGCACAATGCAATATAAATTTCCAAGGAATTTAGAACTAAAAAAATTGATGTGTGCCACCCTTTCACTAGAATTTTTCTAACAGTGATCTTGTATACAACAGATAATTCAGCAAAGAGGTAAGGACTCCTTCTTGTAAAGGGACTCCTTTATGTAAAAACATTTCTATTCTGCATATTGAGCTCTCAGGTGTTCAAAAAGCTCCGCAAATCACTAAGGCATGGAAAAAAATTCTGTAACATGGGTTACATGCAGATTACATAATTACCAGACGGATCTGTTAATCCTGTGTATAATATATTGTAACCCATGTTCCTGGCAAAATAATAATATAGATTCCTTTTAAAGGAATTACAGAGCATCAAGATGTGGAGTTAAATATTAATACAACTTAGAGGATTACTTCCCAATTTTAGGGAAGCATCAGTGAAACTTCTGTAGCTTCCAGTCACCTCCCTCTACTAAATCCTTAGCAAACTCAAGAAAAACTTTCCCAAGATATCTCAGGGAGGTCAGCAAGTGGAATAAATAATTCCCTCTACCCTCTGTTATTCATTCCCTTTTCCACCTTCCAAAATATCATTGAGCTTCAGAAAGGTCCTCTTGTTTCAGAGAGTGGAAGGCTCCAATGTTGCTATTGATTTCACTTTCATCATCAGGCAGAGGACACCAGCAGAGCAGGGTCTCATCTTTCAGGGGGAAGACAGGTAGCCCTGACAGACCTGCCTACAGTCTGGTTACTTTCAGCGTAGTAGTATGGCCCATTCTTTGGCCTTCATTTAGCTGATAACTTGCTCTCAAGGGACAGACAACCGAGGAAATCTGCTAGTTAGAAATACAGAGAATTTTTATGTTTGAACTAACAACTGCAAATCCTTCTTTGCAGGATCAAGAAACTTAGCCTCTCAGTACTCGTAATGATTTTGCTTGCCAGACTATCCTAGGGAGCAATTACATGTCAGGTGGGGAAACAGGTTGCTTGTTTGCTTCTGAAAATGAAACCTTGCAGGGCTAAAGGAGGCTCCAAGTGTGCTGAGTGTCCTCTCAAACATAAATGACAAATACAGGGAGCCACACGTTCTGAAGGAATTCAGTTAACCCCTTCAGACACATATTCTAAATAAAGACCCATGTTGAAATGTCCAAGGTTCTCAGAACAATACACCCTAGAATTAGTATAATATAAATACTACTTTTAAATGAACCTGATCTGGTAAAAAAAATTGTTTTTCTGATTTTCTGTATACAACAGGACATTCACATACCAATTATCTATTAGAACTCATTGAATACGTCATAAAAAGGTGGCTAAAGGTAAACTGCTTAATCATTTAAGTCTAGCCTTTCAAACCCTCACAAAATGTAAAGAAATTAAGTAGTCACAAAGCTGGAGACAAAAACAGAAATTCCATGCCCAACGAAGTTCCCGTAGCTTTCAGTCAAAAAAGATTTCACTTTGTTGTTGTCATGGATCAATCCAACTAGGAGATATAAAAAGGAGGAAGAAATGAATTCTCAGTTTGCACCATAGCAGAATTTGACATCCAAGTGCATGCTATTCTGCAGCAGGAGGGGCATAGTTTAATATATTTTTTTAATGAACTGGAAAAAGGGATGAGCATTGAGGTGATAAAATTTGCAGATGACACAAAATTATTCAGGTTAATCAAGTCCAGAGACGGTAATAAGAAACTTCAGAAGAAAATAAACAAGTTAGGTGAATGATCAACCTGATGGCAGATTAAATTCAATGTTGATATATGCAAATTAATGTACTTTACAAGGATTTTTTTATCTATTTTTACACCTTAGTGAGTTCTAAATTAATTGTATCGAAGGAAAAGGACCTAGATAGCATTGGCAAGAGTACAATAAAGTCCTCCACTTGGCATGCAGCTATAGTAGAAAGTTTTGGTACGGGAAGGAAGAATAATATGAAAAACTCTTTAATGTCATTACATCAGTTGTCCTCCGCATTTCAAACACCATGTACAATCCTGGTCACCAACTGCAAACAGAAGTTTCGCAAAATTAGAAGCAGCTCAGTTCTGTCTGGCAAGAATGACAGAGGATAAGGAGAAAAGACTGAAACAATTGGCATCACCAGCTTCACAGAAGGGCTACATGATAGATATGATAAAAAGCTATGAAGTAATGTCTCGATAAGGATGGTTAGGATCTTGTCATGGATGATAAGAACACTCAGTGAAATTTAAAGCAGAAGACATACTTCTCACACAATGTGGAGCTTGTTGCTACGGGATGTTAGTTTGGCAAAAGTCAAAGAGGGATTGGACATTTATATGAACATAGAGGTCTTAAACTGTGGAGATGTATTTTTCAGTTTGCTTTTTGCTTTGCTTTGCGAAGATAGTTCTGCAGGAATTGCTTCTATCTATTACATATAGACTGTTTAATCATAATTTTCCTCAAAGTATTTCTTCAGGATGATAATTCCCCATTAAGAACATCTGTAGTAAGATAAACAAGAGAAAAATTGAGAGATAGAGTGATAAAGAGGATAAGAACTGTTATGTAAATAGAACCGAAATGCAGGTAATGTACTTTCAGTATGGGTCAGCTGTGCTTTAATTGTGAGCTAAATTTAGTTGAATTAGTAGAATGCAAACAGGCGATGCAGATTGCCAAAGAGCTGTCCTTGAGTTAATTTTGTAGCATACTAGTACTTTTGAAAAATGCTCATAGTATTTCTTTAAGGAGAGTTTTCACTAGTTTGTTTAAGGTTGATTGCTATTGAAATTGAATCCACAGAAGCAATTAACGGTAAGCAGTGCTTTACTGTAACCAGTGAAGAAGCCATATACTGTACAGTGTGGTGAACATGAGGTTTAATAAATACAAATTCCAAGGGATTTTCACAGGTTTAGTAGAGTGGTGACATATGTTATCATCTTGCTCACCACAGACTGGAATATGATTTTACACTGTCATGTCACATCGGCCCATGATAACCAGAAGTCATTTATTTCCTAAGAAAATAGTAACTAGATATGACAACCTGTGTTGCCTCATGGTGAGGTTATGGTAGTATTTACCGATAATGTGAAGTATAACTTGTGTCATCTATTATATTTTTCAGTAGAAATTCAGAGCATTTCTAAGGTAAAAAGAACAGTCCAGCTTTTTTGTGTCTTTTCTTTTTGGTTGGTAATATAATAAGAACTTCCGTCTCTTGCATAAAGCTTACATTAAAAATTACATAGACATTCTCAAATTAAGAATTAATATATCTTCAGAGTACAATAAATAGACTGCTTTGCAATTAGAAAAATTCCTCATTATTTAGCTCCAGTTTTTGCAGGGGTAGGGAGAGAGGTGCCTGTCTGTCTGTCTGTGTTTCTCTCTCTCTCTCCCCCCACTCCGCTGGGTCTCTTCTGCTTTTATTTTTCTAGATGGGATATATTAGTTGTATTTTAATGCTGCAGAATCTAAAATGAGACCTCTGTTAAACTAAGAATGCATAGTTACCATTTTGTTTTTATTTTCCTCAGAAAACATAAATAATTAAACTTGACTTCAAATAAAAAGATGAAGTTAGCCTTCCTACTGTACTACAATCTTTTTTCCTTTATGGTTTGTCTAGCAGAATGGTAATCCTGTATTCTTGCTAAGAAACGATGCTAGAAATTATCACATAAGAGTTCTCTTCATTTTAGTCCTTTTGCAAGATGGATGCAGTGGATGTATACAACACAATTTAAAAGGCTTTTCATCAGACTTCATTCTTGATTTCCACTGTAAATTCCACAAGCTACAGTAGTTTAATGCAGAAGCGTAGATGTCCATAAAAAGCTGGAGGGAATGGTGTATGTTATAATGCTGTTATAAAACTGTCTGTGATATTAACACACACTGTATATTAAATACACAAAACTGTTACAATAACTTGAAGGTTGAGACAAACTCATGAAAACAAATAAATTCTTTAGGGCAGTAGGCAAAAGGTTGTTCTTTGCAAAAGGATTTAAGTACAGTTGTACAGCAGTCCAAATTAACCCCACCAATATAAAAAGCATTCTCCCACTAGTCATGTCGTCTATGCACAAAAATCCACGCACAAAATAGATTCTCCAGGGAGGTTCTTCACCTTCATGTAAGTTTAGGCACCCAATGTATATTGGGGGGAAGGCAATCTTCCTATATATGAAGAGAGTGAAAGGACCCTCCACAGAGCAGTTCAGAGCAGAAGCCTAATTCAGGTGCTCTCAGACATTCTCTGGAGGAGCCTTTCTTTCTGCATGGATTATACAGGAAGCTTTTGGAGACTAACCTCCTCACTCGGACAACGTTCTCAGTTTACTGTCAAATATCTGGAGGAATGAATACTTCCCTGTTGCCTGCCACATTCATACCATTGGCCCTCCCAGTGTGGCAAATTATGTAAAAACAAAATTGTGAAAACTGCATCTAAAAATGGAATAAGACACAAATTCATGCTCACGCTCTGCTCATATTTACATTATTGTAAATCCAGAATAACTTCAGTGATACCCTTCAAGATAATTTAGCTTAGTTTATTAAAGAATTATCCTACATTATGTGAAGTGAAAGTAGGATCTTCTGTTAGCAGAAGTAAGAACTGCTCCGAGTGTAGTGACTCAAGACAAATAGAGTGGTTGTCTCATAAACCTGACGGGGTTTGCAACCCTTGCAAATGTTTTGGGTTTTTTTAAGCAGAAACAGCCCTGTTACCGAGTTTTTGTTAGATACCATAAAGAACCTAAGAAGGAAAGAAATCCAGTTGGCTTTTGGGTGTTTTGTTTCAGTTAATTTTGAAAGATAAGATAGATAAATGTTGCTTTTAGTTGTATTAATACAATGCATGGAAAACAACACCATCCACTAAATGATGTATTTGGGATCCAGTATTGCAGGGCCTCTAGCAATTTAAGATTTTTTTTAATTTTTCACATTTGTCTGAAATGTTGGGTGAAAATGATGAAAGTGAGCACTGGAAATTCTGAAAACTAAACCCCATGAAGATATCTGTCTCGCAAGCATCTACAATGATGTACCTGCTGCACACAAAACTCCCTTTTAGGTCAACAGAGAAAAATAGTCACTGAACTACTTTAGAGTCTACTTCAAGGTGAAACAAACTGAGCCCTAGGCTCCTTCGACTAGATCTGAACTAACTATACCAAGAGAGTCTAGGTGATGTCAGGGCTGTTCTTAGCCAGATGAAGCCCACCCTCAAGTCTGCAAAACCAGCGTCAAAAGAAATAAACAAACAGCTGGAAAATGCGGCCCTTCCAAACTTTCTCAATCTCCAGAAGCTACTATAGATTTACACCAGCATAAGTAATATAAACACTTCTCTCATCTGCTTTGTGGTTCTGCTCTGTGCCGTTAGGAAAAAATAAGACTATTAGCTGTGCTGTGCCAGTTGGTAATTTCACTCACAGTAGATAGGACTGCAATATTAAAGTATGTGCGAAACCTCACTGTTTTAAGAGTGATTTTTCAGGCACACAGTATGGGTCTTTAATGTGCAGCAGGGACACAGACTTAGTTCAGGATAGGACAGAGCACTCAAACTTAATTTACTAAATTATATATCTTTTTTTCTCAATTTATAGCATTACCACCTGAGTGTAAGACTATTTTACATGGCAAGGTCCCTCATTTCTGGCCTAGCATAGTGCCTGGCTTTTAAAATGCCTCCTAAACCCACTCAACATTCATCTCTTTTTTTTTTTTGTCTCTTGAAACATCAGTGGAATGAAAGTACAGATGTGCTTAGGCACAATTGCATTGAATTAAAGGTGACTGCCGTTTTAGGTAGTCCCAAGGTCATGAATAGCAAAATATGAAAATTTCAGCTCTTTACTGTTGGTCAAAACCTTAATATGTTCCATGACCCTCCACTAGATTCAACCTATAAAATGAGAGAAGCTTAATAAATCTCTCTGTAATTAGTATTACACATTATGACAAGGAAAACTTAGATCAAGCTTATCCTTTGAAGTTTTAATGGACACTCCAATTTCATGACAGAAACTCACCTATGCTTGTAATAAGTTCACAAAGCCTGCAGCAGCTCCAGTCATCTTGGACTATAGCTTTGGACGACAATGAACTCAGGCAACTACAAGCTTCAAAGGGCTTATTCAAATATTCTAGCTCTGGTCTTACCAGGCATTGAAGGCAAACTTTTAAATAAATTTCTCCGTATCAAAGAGTATTTCTAGCTCGAGCTGTTCATAATAATTTTGTCCTGTAATAAAATTGCAAAGCCTTCCAGTCTGAAAAGGATTAATCAGATATGCCCCTTTGCTCCACCCTTGTGCAAGCCAGAAGAGAGAGAAAAAAAAAAAAAAAAGAACACAGCAGGGCAAAGAGAAAGGAAAACTGGCTCTTGGATCTGTACGTTTCTTACTGCTTTGTGCAACTACATCAGGTCCCAACTGGGAAGCCCACCAGACCAAAGGTAAAAAGAATATAGCCATGGAGCATGACAGCAACAAATAGGCAAAGAGTTGCTGTAAGCAACACGTTCCCTTCTGTGCACTTACTGTGTCTGTTGGTGGATAATGTTTCAACTCATCCTGCATGTTCTGTTACAAGGGAGAAAGCATTTGGCTGCCAGATGCAGCAATGAGACAGAAAGCTGACATTTCAGACTGATGCAGAAGGGCAGCAGAATGGTGTGTAGAAGGAGAATGTTTACCTGCTTTTTTTTAGGGGGAAGGGCAAAGGGATTTAATGCATCTGCAGCTCTAATGTACCCCTAATACAATTCCAAATAATGCTGAATGAGGGGAGAAGGATGTAAACATGTTCTCAGGCAAAGACTGGATGAAATAGATGTTTTCTTCTGTGGAGAAAATTCTTCTAATTTAAAAAAAAAAAAAATAAATGTGAGTTTCCTCACTGACTTCAGTAAGGCTTTGGATAGGAATAAGACATCTTCTACATAAGAAGACGCATAGTTGGGACCTTAACTGTCTGCAACCTTGGGACTAGGTATCTAAACACACTCATCTAGTGCCATTTCAGAGGCCCTAGGGTATCCTAGGGCCAAAAAAATTTCTCTTACTACCTGGATTGTAAAGTGGACATTATCCAATGTTCATGCTTTGGACAGGTTGAACTGGAAAAAATAATGGAGGAGAGACAAGAAATAATACTAATTAAAATAATTTGTAGTCTTAACAATTTAAAGTATAATAAATGATGCTGGAAAGAGTTTCTAGAAAGCAGCTCTCTATATAAATGCACTGTCACTTTGAGCTGAGAGCAAATGAGAAAACACTGCAGTGAATGCATAGAGACTGAGCCCATTTGTTATTATGACCCGAATCTTGCAAAGCTTTATGCATATATTTAACTTCCTGCATTGTAACACTCTTGATTTCAGTGGGACTGCCAACCATGTGTACAGACAATCATTTGTATAAACCTGTCTGATAATGAGCATCTAAAGGATCAGAACTGAATTCATTCTCTCTTTGCATAGGAAGGATGAAGCAGAAATAATGCTATGTTTGTCTAGGCATTGTGTGCTATAACCACAGTGTTATGTACCCTATAGACATGAGTCTCTAGTGATTAAAATTGCTTTAAAAGGCAGGGAAAGTCATTAAACTTCTGTAAGATTAAAAGAGGAGAATGCGGCCCTGTACATTTTTAAAAATCAGTTATGTAATAAGGTTGTAGTTTACCAACAGAAAACATGAGGCAATCATTTTTGAAAGGCTGTTCTTCCTGTGAAAACACAGGAACCTGCCCCTATCCAGGCACAGGTCTCCTTCTCTTATCCCGTGAGTCAAAGATAACTTTGATTTCCTCAATGAGCCTTCTTTCTGGGTGAATGTGGCACCACGTTATCTTGGCTTATATTTTTCATTCCCAGTTTAACAGTTATAAACACTTTTCAACATCAAATAAGAGCAGCAGGGTAATCCAGATAAAAGAAAATTCTTCAACCCTAACAGCATGACTCAGATTTATATGCCTGTTTCAAATTTCTGTTCCTCATTCCAAGACTTGCAACATTTCACAAGTACCATATAATGTGCTACTTGATTGGCCTTTCCAAGGATACAATGTGTTGCAACACATTGTTCGGGAGTTTTATAGGTACGCATCCCTACCACTTCTGGTATTCATTGAAAAAATATATCATGGGCTTCTCTTTCTGTGCTCTACAATCTTGACGTTTCTTAATATAAGGTTGTCTTCCAAGATGTCAAACTGGTTTTGAATTATTTTACGGTGTTCTCAGTTAAAACAGTGTCATGTAAATCAATCACATCCTCAGTTCTCTGTCAGGGACCTGCAATCTTAAAGTACAGCCTTCAAATGGAATCAGTACTGTTACCAGATTTCATTGTAGGAGAGCAATGATCGGTCTGGGATTTACTTGTTACTGTCCCAGGTAAAACCTTTGCTAATAAATTATTACCAAGGGTATGACATTCGAAGTGAGTTTTCACTTGTTTAACCTTGATCCAAACTTTGCCAGTTATCACTGCTAACCAAGCAAATATCACTTATTATTATTGTCCTGATGCAGCTTTCGAATTGGAGGAGGGCCAAGTGAGATGGTCAAAGCTTAAATGCAGCTTACAAGTCAAGGGGCAGAGCCCCCCTGTGAGGTTTCTTGCAGCTTTTTCTCACAACTTAGCTGTTTTCCCAGCAGTCGGATGGAAGGTTACACAGCTGCACCGTATCGAAGCCGACTTTGGACATGGGGGAAAGAGGCTGTAGAGATTGTTGGTACACGCAGACCCTTGACACACTGTACAGGTAATCAAAAGAGGCAGAAGAGAACGTATTATTAATCTCATTTTACAGACTGGACGCTGAATCCTAGAGTTGGAGGTCTTGATTTAGAAAAATAGCTCTAGCTTATCTTTTAAGCCTATGCTTAAATCTGTTTGAAGTCAGTGCTTAAAACTGCTGTGAACAGGGATGGTGTCACACGTTTCCAACAATCAAGGTATAGGTAATTCACCTGAGGTCACAGAATTCGTATGTGGCAGAGCTGAGCATTGATCCCATGTCTTCTGAAGTACTGGGCAGTGCTTCACTAAAGAATCATCGATCTTTTTTCTTCCCTCCACTGAACAAATTTTTGTTATTTTCTTTATTATCTTATTCGCTGCAACTGCTGACCTGGAATTTCACCTAACATGTTACTGTAACCATGATATTCCTGGTTCGTAATTGATCCTGTGAGATCTCAATCACATTACATTCCTTGAGTCCTGCTTTCCCAGGCTTCAGGTTTATGCTTTACATGGGGTAAAGTAGGTGTAAATTACCATCACTGATTATTTTCTTACTGCTACAAAGTTTCTTTAAAGATTTGATAGAGACCCATGGTTTATAAATGATTTCATATGTCCCAGAGTATTAATGTTTATAGCTGGTAGTTAGAACATCATTTATTAAACATCTTTTGAAACATCATCCATATGTGTTCCCACATGTTAAAGTATACCTACAATAATTTAGTTTTAAAGTAATTTCTATTAATCATGTAACATTAGTAAAATATTTATAAATGCACCTTAATTTAAAGTGTCACCATTTTATTCTCATAAGTCAATAACCGGTGACAAATTACTGGTGAAGAATGATGTTGCATTAGAATAATCCACAATTTTGGAGACTTCAAAGCTTCAATGCATAGTTGTTTCTCCTTATATTGTCAATATATGCAATTTTGCTACTTTTCCCCCTTTCAGATTCATAATGTATTTCCTGTTGTCTCTTTCAATGCCCTCAAATCCTGAGGGGGGCAATCTTGTAATTACATGCATTAACTCTATTATATTGTGGACTTCTATGATTCTGCATCCACAGAATGAGTAGCTGCTGCGTTCTTAAATGCCAGCTACTCTTTAACTGTAAAGGCACCTACTATTTCATTGGAACTATTCTTGCTTTATTACTGTAAACAACTTTGATCATAATGATGCCATTTGAAAGAGCTGATCAAGCTGAGAAAAATGACACCACAGTCATAAAGTCACACTAAATTTTGCTATTAACATTTTATAGTGCATATAAGGAAAGCGTTCCAAGTTGCAACTACAGACAAAAGAGAAAATTAATTTTACATAGAAATGTAGATTTAAGCATTAGCAATATACTGGTACAATCATTTGCACCGTATTCTTAAGCACAACAGATGACCCTCTTTGTAGATAAGAAAGCATGCTGGTTGTCATATCTTAGATGAATCTGTGCTTGCTCTGTGGCAAACATGAGAATATATTACGGCCCTTATCCCTGAAACAAAGATAGAATTATTGTGTTAGGAAGAAAATATAGAAATGTCATATAAACCAATTTGAAAAGTTATCAGAAATAAAACACAGTTCACAGTAGAGCTCTTGATAGAAAAGAAAGCCTTAGCTGAAGGCTAAATCGCTATTTCCAGCAAAACTGATCATCTGACCCCTAGGATAAGTTTGCTTTCTGAAATATATGCGAAGCATGGAGTTTGGTGACAACTGCTGAAGTAGTATCCTCCTTTGGACAGAATTAAAAACCAGAGTAGACTGGTCTCTATACTGGGAAATTTCGCTAAAAGTGATTTAGTTTGGGCTATAAGGCAAAACAAAGTGGTTTTGATACAACGTATGTTGTAAATTCACCCAGGAACTGCACGTGACAAATCCAAACAGTGAAGTAACTATTAGCTCTGCTGTAATACAGAGGAAACTGTTTGTAACAGGGTGAAATGAAAATAAATGGTAGTTGGTAAGAAAGATATGCAACTGGTTTAATGTGAACAAAAGAAGTTAGACATGCAGGGCTGGAACCGGACCTTCATTAGGGTAATTTTCCTTTTCTCTAATGGCACAAACACGTCCTCAAGCACCAATAAGTGGGAAGTCTTTGGATGAAGGTATCCTGGTATTACTTCAGTGGAAGAAATGGCAGGGGAAAAGCAACATTACAGAAGCACTCATAATTCTTTGTGGTTTCCAGCTGCAAGAACAGACCCTTTTTGATCTTAAGATGCCCAAAGTTATGCCAGTGATTGCAGTTCTCAATTCCATGCAATGGGAGCTCTTGTCAGCCCTCCTGTCTTACTGTAGCAGTCTGAATTGCAATAAGGGGGGGCAAGTATCTGGCAGTAGGGAAGTGGAGGAGATGCAGTTCCAGAAATTGTTGGATCTCCCTTTCTGAAGGGCAGAGAGGGCTGGGAAAGAAGGAGGAACTTCAGAGATCAGTAGGCAATTTCGAAGGAGGCCAGGTTCACAGAGCAGCTTGGGCGGACATCATGGTCCAGAGACAAAAAAGAATGAAGCTATCTCTAAGCTGCAAGCATTTTCTGTTCCCTTCCACTTGGGGAAAGTAGGGCTGTTAGGAATGGTGGAGCAGAGGGGCTCTGTTAGTTCAGAGCAACATCGAATTACAGTATCTAGCCCTCTACTGTCTGAGCAATGCCAGCTATTGGGGGTCACGGTACTGTGACAATACTTAGTAGCTCTTCTGTTTGTTTTTTGGTTTTCTTTGTATACGTGGTTGTAGCAAAAGGATTGCACTTGATCTCATAGAGCAGCTCTTCAACACTGGTGCTGGAGGGACATCTCTTTGCAGGTTACACTGGGAGTGCAATACCTTCACGTGGAAGTGGAATAAAATCTCCTCGCTACAACCTCTGACATGGGCTACTTGCCTTACTGACTTCTGAGTACCGTATACTTATTTATAACTGTGAGCTTTCAAATTAAAGGGCTAGACTTATGCTTGTGTGCCTTTATAGGTACACTGCCTTGACTTACCCAAGCCCAAGATCTAGCAGAAAGTAAGTTGATTTGACAAAGCTCACAATCAGCTTTTGGAAGCAATACACATTTAAGAATATTACAATGGTCTCACCTGAAGGAAGGTTAAAACAAAGAGCATTCAGGTTCTGATCAGCATCATGCTTCTTTACAAGGCTACAGCAGAGGTGTTAGATCCTTCCTGGGAGGTACAGCCCTGTCCTCTGGAACGGTGCCGAGCTGCTTCGTCTCGAGGGGTGAAAATGGGAAGCGAGTATCATTATAATGAAAAGCATTGTGCTTACTAAGCTAATGGGAGGCACACCTTTTTAAGGAGTGCAGCAGGCTTGTCTCTAAGGCCAATGCATGAGATGCAGAGTCCTTGCTGAAACTATTACCTCTTCCTGCCTCCTTTAGGATATACTTCCCTGAAAGGCTATTTCAATTATAGCCCTTTACAGTTCTTTTTGCATAAGTTCAGGAGCAACTCGTTCCAAAAGATCAAGCAGGCAGATTGCAATGCAACTTTATATTGTGCTTCACTCTTGTGAGATGCTGGCTAGGTACTTAATTGTTACTTCTTGCTGTTTTACACAATGTATTAGGTCATCCAGTCTTTTAAAATTTCTGGATTTTTTTCCACCAATCTCCCACTCATGTTTCTCTTTTTATTTTTTTCAGGGCAATAGCATTATTTTTCCTTTAAGCCCTACTTTTTGGATAATGTTATTTTTAGATGTTTTGTCTAATTTTATGGACTTTCGCATAATAATGTGGGAAGCTCTGTGAAGTTCCACTGTTTTGATAAGACATTTTTGTTTTATTGCTAAGGCCTGGCAAAGGGAAAAGTGACATTTTAAACAAATACCTGGTAAATTAATAAGCTTCATAAATTACAAAATCTCTGAACACCAGCTGCTGAAATACAATAACTCTCTGACCTGAACCTATTAAGTGAATAAGTCTGCTGTACATAGTTTACACCAGTGCTATACATTAAAAAGAGCTTATGTAAAAAGAATGCAAGATATCTTTGGTAGAAGCAGGACTTCTGTCCACTAAGATTCATCCCAGCAACACTGGCTCCTCTGCTATCTTTTAACTTTCATTTTTCTTAGTATATAATTTTCTAGAATTGTGCAATCATCTGTAATTTAGTGATTTGGTTCCTCTTGGTTATGATATAGGTGAATGGCTACTATGGTGTCTGTGATGCTGTAGCTCATGCCATGTATGTAAGTGTACATATGTATATACTGTTATACTGTATGCTCTACTTTTCTGAAGAGTTCCATTTACTTCATATAAATAGCTTTGCCTATTTTCTAAATCACAAATCAGCAGCTCCGTGTAGATCCCCGAATGCTTGAATAAGTCTGTTTTCTAACAATCATAAAGTCCTTTTAAAGAAATCTGCTATTGTGTTCCTGTAAAACTAGAATACTTTAATCATCAGGAAATCCAGAAACCTCTATAACTGACATCTAGTTCTGTTACTGTAAAATGGTCGGAAGTTTAAGGTTGGATACCTGTATCCTTCTACTGCTAAATGCAAATGTTGGTTTCTGTAGCTTTGGGATTCTCCTCTTCCTGATAGCATAAGCTTTCTTCATCTGCTTAAGCAAGCAAAACAGCTGACAGACAAGACTGTGAAGAATTTACTATTTGCATGGAGGAAGAATAATTATTTCTTTGAAGACTGACTAATGGCACACCAAAGAGAACATAGATAAGAGAGAAGAGGAAGAGTAACAGCAATTTTCGAAACATCAGATATCTTACATATGGAATAAGGAAAATAAAGCATGGGAGATGAAAAGAGGGGAAAAGAAATCATTTTTTTCTTAATTGGGATCTAGGGGACCTGAAGTCTTGAAGCAGGGAGCTTTGCAGTGCCCCACTCCTCTGACATTCAAGTTTGATAAATGGCAGCTTGATTATTCAACATCCCAAATGTCTCCATTCTTTATGAAGAGGAAAGATACACATAAGTACATATCCTGGTGTAGGAAGCATGAGTGTTTCTAAACCAAACCAAACCAAACTAAACTCTAAGCAGTTCTCTATAAAGCTATGGTAAGAAATGCACTGATGCATGTGGAGAGACCACCTGATTTCTTACTGACACTTTTATTTCTGTAACAGGTTTTTGTTTATTCTTCAGGGCAGAAAGGCTGCATTTTCTCTTGCCTTGAGCTAAATTCTCTAAAACTGCTGGGCAGGAAATGTAATATCCAATATCCTACTATTTCTCACTTCATTATACTAATATAGTTTCACATACTATGAGGCAGAAATAATGAAGAAAATATGCTGTAGCAATGAGTCTTTATGTGACTACTTTTTAAATATAGTCTTGTACAGTGCGTTTTCAGGTCCCTTATATGCAATTCTCTTTCTATATCTATTCTAATACATTTAATTGTACATTTTCATTTGATACAAAAGCTGTTGGGAAAGAATCTAAAAAAGACCACCAGACAATGGCCCTGATACTCAGCTGTCACAAGAGAGCTCTCAGGGCTGCATGAGTGGTGATCAGGGGGCGGAGTGTCTTTCAAGAAAAATCTTAGCCAATGCCAATGCCGACAAAATCAGTAGCTTAGGCTGGGGCAAGTATGCATTAGAGAAGGGCCTGAACTTATGTGAGGACTCATCTGAAGGATGAACTCCCGAGTGGAAGTGTTAAAAACACTGTTCTGAACCTACACTGAAATGACATTCACTTAGTGCATCCTTGCTGTACAAGCAGTCTCAATACCAGCATCATTTGTGCCCCGTAACAGGCAGAGACCTAAGACTTTTACAACAGAAACCCCCTTGAGGACTGTATTGGCTAATGCTTCAGCAATTTCAACAAAGGACATTCAACAGTGATTATGAAGCCTTTTTCAAAGAAACATATAGGAAATGTTTACTTATTTCATCTTGGCTGTATTAGTCTCTGCGATATTTTGCTCACATGAATACTTGAAGTCCTCCAACAGTTTAGGGCTTTTAGGAGCCAGGAAACACAGCTGTAAATGTGAAATCTACACTCAGAAAAGGCGCTGATTGGCATCCCTAGAGGCTGATGACCTCCATTTATCTGTAAATTGATAGAGCATAGGCAGCAGCTATGTTCGCTTCCGCAGAGCCTCCAGCATGACCCAGAGGAACCCCACATGGGGCTGACAGCATTGTTCATTCTCCGTGCCCAGTCAATCCGTGGCTATTTGAGACTTGCCAACAAGGATGCTAACCAGCATCACTCAGAAGGGTAATTTCTTTGGTGTAAACACTTGGGTGATAGGAATTGGACCAAAACCAGAAAACTCACTTCATCTAGGCCACTGACAGAGTTGTCACATGGTAACTCCTTTTGGTCACTGCTAACTTGGGCTGAATTCAAACTAAAGACTTACAAAGTTTTTAGTATTAATCTTGTAAACTACTTGTTAACTCAGTCCAGCTGGTCTCCCTGAACATAGTTTTCTAAAACTATGCTTCCAACTTGGTTGTCATTATTCATGAGGCTTTCTGGAAGTGCTGATCCTTGCATTTAACTTCATCATTCATTTTCTCCATCATATTCCATCTGAAATTGCATCTGCTACTTGTAGATTGATAAACACTAGATATATCTCCTAAGGGCTCCTGAAGTTTCAAAATGGGATTGGTTGCTATTATTATTTAAGGAAAATGTATCATTAAAGTACACACATACATACTGCAGACTAAGAAGTTACATATGAGGAAAACAATTTTTTTTGTATGAAAACCTTATTCTAAATTTTCAAAACTCTAAGCAAGCTTACAAAACTTTTAAACATTCTGTTGGGTTTAAAACATAAAAGCTATTCCACCATTACAAGTAGTCATTGTGTCTGTTTTCCATAAACTGAATTTAAATACATTTACATAGTTCTTGTGTGGAAAACAGTATTATAATTGTGTGGTTTAAGGATGATTTTTATGCAGCATAATGAAACAATTACATGTTTTAAAGTTGTTTTTCCATTGAGTTTAAGAATTTACTCCCTCAAGTTAATCATCTACCTTGTTTTATTTTCTGCACTGTTGACTCCTTTCTCCACAGTTTGTCTTTGAAGCATTGTTATCCTTTTGCTTTCAACATTGTCAGGTCAGTAAGTTCTTACAGTACTGTAAGAACTAATAATGAAGTCGTGTCCTGACAATTAAATATACTAAACAAAGGCACTTTAGGTTGCACTTGGTGATTATTTGACCCTACAGGATCTTATCAGCACTATCCGTAGTAAACAAGTGTGTAGAAGAGAGTTCCAGGCACAGAGGTTGGTTGGTAAGTCACAAATGCGTGAAAGGGATATTCCAGAATAATTGTACCAGTTCTGCATTATGTATATGCATGCTCTTCTGATTGGTTTAAAGCAGAAATGCTATTTTCATCTGATGCTCTCTGTTGCAGAATTTCATGTAGTAAAATGGTATAGTAAAACTTGATAGTAAATAACAGTAATAGTAAAACTATATAGTAATAGTAAAATGGTAGATAGTAGTAGTAGAAAAAAAATGTAATGGTAAAAAACCCTAGATGGTAATAGTAAAATAGTGAAACTAGATAGTAATAGTAAAACTTGATCATAAGATGCAGTGAATGAATTAAAAACAGGGTAAATGGACGGCAGAGAACAAACCATAAAATGAAAATAAATGCAAAAGCATCTCAACAGCATCTAATTTTTAATATACTACACAGTAGGAAAAATTGGCAGGTTTTACTTGACTTTGCTATGGTCAAAGCACCCCCAGAAAGTAACTTAGAATATCTCACTGATTTTCCAGGACAGGTAAATTGATGTACCTTTATTGGAGAATCTAACCTAGATTGCTATAGGACTAGTACAATAGAAGACTGGAATACTGTTTCCTTAAGACATTGTATCAGGATGTATTTCCCACTTGTGGAGAAAGTGGAAAAAGGAGAAAAATCTGTCAAGTGAACTATCAAAAGGAACAAAATAAAAAACAAAATAGATTTAATAATACTTCGGTAGAATCACATGCTCTTTTGACTATCAGTGAATCTCACAAAAGGCTTTACAAAACTTTGAAAGATAAAACGCTATCGCGTTAGCATTAGACAGCTCAGCGCAAGCCATGCATGCATTTAAAATGAAAAATCTGTCCTCTCTGAAAGATGAAACTTCATCCTGTCATGTCTGTATCACAAATAAATACACAAATAAATATTCAGTAATTGCCATGCAGCAAGGAGGTCACAGAACAGACAGAACTATCCCTTTTGGTACAAAGGTAGCTTTCCTAGGCTCATGGCAAATGCATGTGACAATTTGGGAAATGTAAATAGGAGATACCATACTGGATCACATGAGCGGTCCGATGCCCTGTCTCTACAGTAAGTGGCCGGGACCAGATGCTTCAGTGGAATTTGCAAGAAAACCCATAATGGACAATTATTGAATAATTTGCTCGTAGGGGAAGTTTCTTCCTAATCCCAGACAGCTAATGATTGGTTTATGCCCTGAAGCATGAGGGTTCATGTATCTCCACCCCCAACCATTTTTATCCTATCTAAGGTATCCCTGGGCGCTCTCATTATCCAAATAAGTGTATAATCCTTTTTGAATCCTGCTAAGCTCTTGGGCATAATGATAGCTTGTTGCAGTGAGTTCAACAGGCTAATTATGCATTGTGTAAAAAAGTATTTCTTTTTATCAGTTTTAAATTTGTTTCTTTTCAATTTAATGGATGTCACTTTGTTCTTACATTATGGGGAAGAATAAATAGGAGCACCCAATTGACCTTCTCCATACCATTAATTATTTTATATCTCTCTATCATGTCCCCACTTATTAATTTCTTCTTTCAATGGAACAGTTCTCATCTTTTAAATCTCTCTTAATATGGAAGTTTCTCCTTGTCTCTGTTCCCTTTTGTTGCCTAACTTTGGGCTTCTTCTATTTCCACTATGTATTTTAAGATGGCATGACCAGAAATGAATACTGTATTCAGGGAAAGTGTGCCAACAATTTGTATAATTGCACAATTACTATATCGGCATTGTTTTCCATCCCATTCTTTATACATTCTCACATTTTGTTTGCTTTTTTAACCTCCACTGCTCATTGATCAGATGTTTAATTGAGCTGCCCGCAGTGACCCCCAGGTCTTTTTCCCAAGTTGTTACAGTTAATTTAGAACCCAGCAATGTGCATGAGCAATTCAATCTGTTCCTTCCAATATGTATTTTCATATTTGTCAATGCTGAATTTGGCTGCCATTGTGCAGGCTTATTAGGTCTCATTGAACATCTTTGCAGTGTTCTGTAGTGCTGACTAACCTAAATAATTCTTTGCTATCCGGAAAGTTTACCACCCTCCTGAATGCTCTTTTCCAAATGACTGAATTTATTTGACAGTACCAACCATAGGACAGTGCTTCTGGCATGCTACACGGAGTCTATGGCTGGATATAAGACTACTTTTGATTAAGTATCTGACTAAGGCATAGGGGTTAGAATAACTAGAATTTCCACAAAAAAACCATAAAAGCTAAACCCTACCTGAAGTTATACATTAAATTAACTCTGGTTGCCTCATCAGTCCCCGTTTGGACACACATCACAACGACAGTAGATTTCCACATAATGTGCAATTTTTTGTGCAGGCATAAGCATCTAATGGGATCTTATGAGCATTACAAAGGGACAGAAGTTTGCTGCAGAGCCGTGTGTGAGACTTTAAATAATATTCTGCATTTCAGACGGCAAACGCCAAAGTTGTAGCCTGTCTCTTACCAGTCTGTATTTTGCACTGGTTAATATGTGCCCCCTCTCTGGCGCTTGATGAAGGCAGCCACAACCTGCAGGTTAGCAGGAGAAAGATTCTAGGTCTTAAGATCTTAAATTTCTCTTGTGCAACAGAGACTCAAAAAATTTGTCTTTATATGCACAATTTTTCAGTATTAATTAATCTGAATAAATAAGAGCACATTCGATTTGTCAGAGTGACCTGAACTTATGTTAAGCATTGGACAAATTTAAAACAGAAAGAAGTTTATACAAGTAAACCAGAAGCTTAAGTTCTCAATTACAAACTTGTACTGACAGTTCAAGTGGAGTACCCAAAACATTATCTGAAAGGCAGTTTTCTTTGACAGGTCTAAGAAGGTTCTTTGGAGAGCTGATTTTTTTGCACATGTACTGTTTTTCCAGAGGAAATCAAGGCAATTGCAATAGTAAAGCTTGCATTTATTTGTGGCCTCTTGCAATCCGCTCACCATCAGGTTTTTCTGGTTTGCAGCATTTTCACACATCTCCAGCTTATTAACATTTTTAGAGAAGCCACACACACACGGCACTCTTCAAACATGATGTTGATTTGAGGGGTCATCATGTCGCACTATTGTTAATCTCTCATTTTCATGAGCACCACATTGATATAAAATCTTAGCATGCCTATAGACTTTTAGTTGTGCTGATATGAGAGCTGAGGGAGACAGTGGGATTTAGCACACAGCTTCATCCGCTTTGGGATATTCTTGCTTCCTAGCATCTAATTCCCTCTGGAATTTGAAGCTCTTCTGTACCCTCTGGAAGCTTGTTTTTTTACCTTCTCCAAGAAACACCTTTTGCCCCGTTTCCCTGAAACACCTAGATGCTGGAAATGCTTTAGGTGAAGAGCAGGTAAACAGTAGTCTCTTTTGAGGATGGCGCTACTCCCACTGTATACATCAGCCTACAGAGTGCAGGTGTGCAGCAGGAGCTTTCTACTGCTTTCACCAGGCCATGGAACAGGTCATCACAAATCTTACCTCCCCAGTCTACAGGAATACATTGTCTCTGCAGCACACCTGAACTCCACTGACCCTGGCACAGACCAGCTCTCAAATGGCGGCCTTCTGTGCGGTTGCCAAACTAATGGACTGAGTACATACTGCTTCTGACATCCTTAACCATGTTAGACAAAACCGCCCAAATAACACAAAACAGAGGAAAGACCTGGAAATATGGCTTGTCCATGCAGAACTTGAATCTCAGAATATTTAAAGCAACAGCCATGTAAGGCAAAAGAAAGGCTGGTTTAAAGAAAAAAATGTTCGTAATTAATTTGAATTATTCTAATTAATTAAAAGGATCTTGATGAATAATATTATTGTAGGTACAATTAAAAAAAATCACAGCAGGCTATAAAAACTTCTATGTGGAATAAGATATGTAAACTACACTCCACTATTGTTTACATTTAACAGGCCAACAAGGAAATGTATTTGCTCACCATAAGAATGTATAACTTCTTGATATGCTCCCAGTTCTAAATTGCAATTTTCATATGCACTAAAAATTAGTCGACCTACTTCTTAGTAGTAAGTGATAGGGATCATTGCTGACAATTAGCAAGAAAGCAGTATATTTTAAAAGTATCAATTACTAATTACTTCCAAATATTTTATTAAATGCATTATGTAAACTAAACATTGGACATTTCTTATAATCGCAATACACCTATTATTTTGCAGTGCATATTTTAAACTGAAAACAAATCTCTTCAGCTGATATGAGATCTTTGATATCTATATCTGCAGAAGTTTCTTGTGGGTAAATGTACAGAATAAAGAGAGAATATTTAACTGTTACAATTAACTGGCATGTGACAACAGCTCCATGCATTGCACTGAAGAGGTGAATTCTACGATAAAATTTCCTTTCAGGTTTTTATATTAAGTGCATTCTCAAATCAGTGTTAGGGAATCTTCTGGTAAGGCAGTTGATCCTAGAAAGTAATGAGCAACACAGAAAATAGCATTCAAAGAAATCGGTCCTTACAGGACTGAATCCTAAAACAGTTGAACAGCAGTACCAAGCAAATAAATTACTTTGCTTCTATAGTTTAAAAGTGCAAAAAAATATTTAGCAGTCTTCTGTATGTTCCAGTTTAAACTTGTATGTCCAGAAATCAGTCGAAAAGCTCTTAACTGACTTCAGGGGAACAGAATAAGCCCTCAGAAACACATCCAAAGGGATTCTCCTAATGTATATTACCTATTCTTTATAGCAAAGTTAGCTTGAGAACACTCTAAGATTAAACCAAAATTGATTAGAGTCTGTAGCCCCTTTGAATGCATTAGATTTATACTGTGCTAGATTTTCTTGGCCAAGAGATGAGCAGACTGCTGCGGGGAAGAACTGAAATCTTACCATAAAAATGTATTATCTGCTGTCTTTTCACTTTCAGCTAAAACTTCTCTTTTCAAAAATATTTACATAAGTTATTTTGCCTATCTCTGCAGAAATTTAAGTCATCTTTCTAGTTAGATTTTGTTGCCCCAAATTATTGTTTGCTTGCTCATCTGTTCTAGAACGGTCATGTAAGTGACAGGAATGGTATTCAGTTTACCATGTTCAAGAAATTGTTAAGTTGTGGCATAGTTTTCTGTCACTTTCAACAGCAACACTACTGCTATTCATAAGGCAGAGATTGGTTTTACTTGCAGAAAACTAGAAAAGACCAGCATTGGTCTGGTAATTACTATAATGAAATTTATATATTAGCAGTGATGACCCTATAGAAAGCAATGCCTTCCGGCTTGGAATGCGATACTGTCCTATTCAGCTATTGACAGATTCTAACATAAAGCAATGATTCGCCACTCAAAACTCCTTTAGCTTGAAAGAACTATTCCTGTTAATACTAGCATAAATAAGACCATAAAAGCGCCTAATATTCTGATGAACTTCAGATATGATGTAAATAATCATAATGTATGATGAATTCTCTATTCAGAAAATGTGCCTGTACACTGCCTGCTGCCCAAGAGTACCCGGGTGCTTTATTACAAAACACAGTTTAAAAGATTGCAAATATACAAGGTTAATGTAATTAAAATCAGTAATACAGCCATAAATAAAACAAAGTGGTATGCCAAGGCCTTACTTAAAAATGAATATAACAGTCATGTAGAGACACAGGATTGACATTCTGTAAAATGAATTCACTACTTATCCACAGAACAGTTACAGTGCCAAAGGCCATCTGAAATAAAAGGCCCTTTAAATACAAGGCAAGAAATAATTTGTGGGAACATTAACTTATTGTATATCTCCCTCAACCAGCTTTTCCTCCCTTTTACCCTGGACTAACACCTAACTGGACAATGAAAACTTTTCATGACCTGCTTTTACCATACAACAGCTATTCTCTTAAGTGGGGAAGCGGGAGAAACACTGTGTTTAAAAAAAGAAATTATTTCTTTCTTCAGGAAAGGGCCTTTACATTGTAAGTTCCTAAATCTCCTTTTCTGCCTCAATTTAAATGATGTCAGGTAGTTTAAGTTTTAACAAATTTACATACCTAAGAAGTAGAATCTGGTTGGGAAAATCACTTAAACTTTAGAACAAACATGGATATTGCTGGGAATTAATGAAAAAAAAGAAAATTTCTTCATTTTCTGCATTACGGCCCATATTGAGAGTGAACAGAAATTCTGTCTAAAAAAGAGCTCTTAAGTTGGGCCTGCATTGGATGTATACAGAGTCTGTGAAAGCTGTGCTGATGTCATTGGTAGAATGGGTGCCCAGAATAATATCCTGTTATTTAGTTTTTATTTCTTGAATAAGTGTGTTTCATAATTCGGTGAACTAGCAAGTTATTTGTGTGTCTGTATACTTATGAAAACTCGGTAATATACTGTCCGTTCAATATTAATTATTACAATTACAGCATCACATCATAAAACAGTCCTGGGAACCTTGTCAGGACACCAGATGTTCCCACAGTCCTTGGTCGTCTGCTCACACCATCACTAGGAGTGGAGAGCCTGCCCAGGGACTGGAATTTCCAGTAAAGATTTTGCCTGGCTCTACCAGAATATGTTCTGGACATTTCTGTCCTACAAAGAAACTCAGCAGTCTTGGAAAAGTTAGAGTGAATATTGCTAATCTCCACTACCAACCTTTTTCAATGCCCTGGATCATGGGTAATACTTCCAGTATTACTCCCTTCTATTCTCTTCCATCTTCTAGGTCTGTATCTATCCCCCCCCCGAATAAAGCAGGGACAGATAGGTCTTCTGCCCCTATGGGCAAGGCGGATTAGCTGGCCATGACCACACTGCATAGCACTTGCCCCTGGGTCTCCTCTGAGCATTGTGTGATGTCCCCATGTCCAAACAACAGAATTATTCTTTTGTGTGTGTGTCTTTGTTCACAGTATCTGAAACACTGAGAGAGTTTGTTGCCATACCATGGAGTATGGCATCAGGGCATAGAAAATATTGGAAGTAAAAGGCTGCTGGGACAGTGCTGGAGGACTGTGAAGAATGGCAGGAAGCAAGCTTAGTGCAGTCCTGTCCACACAACCTTGTGGCTCCTTCCATGTGCTATCCCCTAAACCGTGTCCAAGTGTAGCCTCAGAACTAAGCCAGGGAGCAAGTTAAATATTGGGCAAGCAGTTAATATTACAAAGAGTAGTCAAGCTTGCTTTCTGGCTCTGGTCATAGTCTGTAGCACTGGCCACAGCGTGAAGATGAACCTGTAACTAGTCCTGCAAATGACTGCCTACATGTCTCTGGCTGTTGAGTAAAGTATTGTTAAGGAATCAGGGCAAGGAAGTTTGTATGGGCGGGTGCCACAACGCAGACATGAGGAGGTGCAATTTCTGTGATAGATTTATCATGCTGCAGCTCCCACTTGCATTCATATGCATGCATCCTTTTAGAAATGTGATACCAGATGCTGTTTCCTGGCAACAGGCCCAACACCCCCTTTCTCTTAGGTGTGAATTTTGACAACTCCAATTCACTGGAGCCCTAGTTATGTTATCTTTTCTAAATGCTTAGAGACTAAAAAGACCTCTTGCTCTTTCTGCTGTGGACTTACGTGCCACTTGGGCCAATTTGCAGTGCTGTATTACTCCAAAAATATCTTCTCATATGAGTAGCACAATTATTACCACTAAATCGGGAAGGTTGGAAACGTTCTGAATCGAACATGGATAACACAAGTCCTTTTTCGCTGTGTTGTCAGTCAGAGCTGTTGTTATGCTTGGCATATGTCACATCAATGTATAATAAATGCCCATGTCAGTCAAATGCATGTTATGTGTAGATCGGATGTCAATCTAATGTTTTGTATTAAAATCAGTGCCACAATACATGCACAACTTTATAAACATTGCTGGGGAGATTTTCATTTTGAAGTGCTACAGCTGCTTGCAGCCGTCTTTTGCACAACACCTTAAGAGCTTAGAATTATTTGAAAAATTGAATTTCAGAAAGGGACAGTAAAATACCAACTTTACTTCTCTGTTGTTGTTTACATATCAGGGGGAGGACATGTAAGCCACTTGCTTCTCCCCATGGCTTGTTTGCTGTTAAGAAAAATACAGAGAAGCAGCTGAGTACCAAAGAAGGGAACTCCAGAGCAGGGGGTCCTGGGACTGGCACTGGCTGACATTGCGGCCCCATGTGTGAGTTGTGCCATGCCTAGGTGAGTTCTATACACATGAATGGGAAAGGTGGGGAGAGGGGCCAGCCCCAGCTGAGATCTGGGAGCTCAAGCAGCACTTCCAATCCTAGACAGACTTGTTGCCAAGGGAGAAGCTGAGACGCTTTCAGGGCAGGTGGTCAGTGGATATGGACTTCGGGGTCATTATGAAGCTGGTCCCAACGTCAGTATGGATATTTCCTGAGGACCTTTTTTCAGCAAAACACAGCCTAGGTGTCACAGTTGCACATACTTTTGCTCACAGAGATGCTGTGGCCTGGCTAATACAGTAGCAGTTTAGAGAATGAAAGCTTTTTACAAGCATTAATTAATCTTTGCAATAAGGTCATTGTTATTAACCCTATTGTATGTGTGGGTCACATTTGTGGTTGGTGCAGTCTCGTTCATCTGTCTGACTCCCCTAGGATGGTTCCAGCTTATGGTAGTAGTGGTTTTGTCTAGAGATGTTTCACTAACAGACTGAGGATTGTTAGACAGATATTGGGAATCCTCCTTCTGATTGTGCGTCTAAACCCCAAAATACTTTCACTGGTGAATCACATGTTCAGAGGAAGCAATCTTGCACAGAGACAAGCCTTGAATATAAAGGCTACTTTTTGGTCATTCTGAAAACTCAATAAATTTACCATTTTATTTGCATTTGACTGACTGGGTTCAACTGATTATTGAATAAAAGGTATGTCCAATTTGACCCTTGATTTCATTGTGACCTATTGCTTGCAAAAAATACTTATTTTTCCAGTGTGACATTCTGTTGTTAATCAAAGGAAAGCTATTCATGTCTTCCATTAAATTAGCAGATGTAAGCCAAAGAAACTTCTTTGTAAATTATAAAACAGCCAACCCAAAGTGGTTGCATAAATGGGGAAAATGTTGTGTTTCGCTGGCTTTTAAACAGATGAGAGGTTGGAGATTTGCCTCCTGGTTTCACAAAGCAGCAGGCAAAACCAGTGACTCCAGTTCCAAACAGGGTTCTCAGGGTTTGGGCAATGTTTTATCTTTTCTTGATTCTGAGGCACCAGATGTTCATGAGGGAGGGAGCAGGAAATCCCACTCTATAACTCTGTTACCTAATTCAGGTTGTTACTGTTAGAGATCTTAGGGAAGTGCATACATCATCTTTCTATATTAGTGAGAGGTACCATGCCAGAGAAAAAGATGCTGGAAATATAAAAGGACAGGATGAAGAAGTGGGGAGGAGCATGCTCACAGAGGCCTGAAGCCATCTGCTTTCCAAACAAACAAAAAACCCCAAACAAAATCATCATGCAACTGACTGGTTGGAGGCATGTAAGACAAGTTCACAGATGAGTGCCTCTGTAGGAGATGTAGCTTAATCCTTTAGAAGGGCAGTTGTATTGTACTCTGGAAGTATGCTGGACAGTACAGACTCACAGTCCCCAACAAAAAGGGAGTTAATGGCCTCAAACAGCCTCGTGCCGGGGGTTGTGAATGACAGCACTCAGGCTTTTAAAAGGCAGAACATACAGTATTAGAATCATAAAGGAATACACACATTTGGCATTAAAAGGATGGCATAAACATTTCAAAATTGCTCCTGGCTTTTGGACAGAGAACAGTGTAAAACAGTCTCTTTATCTTTACAAGAAAATATATGCTGATTGAAAATCTGCTGGATTGGGAAAAAGTGATTTCCTTGCAGAGTTAGAGCCCCAAAGCCTTGGTAGCAATTTTTCATCATTTTGTTAATTTTCACTAATATGACAAGTATGCTACTAATATGATTGTTCTGTTTAAAAACTAATACCACTATTAATATGTTACAGTGATGAATTACTAACAATAATCTATCACGAAGGAAAAATAGTGACATAATTAATGCAGTGTTACCATTGTGCAATAGCAATTTGTTAGCTTGGTGCAAAGCACTCAAAGAAAACTTTATTTTTCATATTTTCTTCCATAATTGCTTTTACCCACATTTACAGCGGAAAGATCTGCTCGCAAAAAAGAAACTCGGCACCTGGGTCTTTTCTTTTTGGTCCAGTAGATGCATGCTCTTAGACTGACAGATTTAATCTCAACCTTATTTTAGGATCTGGATGTTATCTTTTTAGGCAACAGACTTTTACCACTGTTTTTTAAGATCTTTTTTCTGCTCCCTCGTACAACGGTGCAGCTTATTACACAGCTCTCACATTGCAACCATTTTATGACTAGGGGATACATTGTCATACTGCATTGATTAAAATACTCCCAGTCTACCCATCACTGTGCTTTTCTACACATACGTTTCAAATGCAATCTTAGAGAAGGTAAACTAATATAGAAAACAGCTTTGCAAAGGAACTAGTTACTTTAGCATAAATACTTAACCCTCAGATGAGGCGAGGAAGATGTGCATATTCCCTTTATTTGAGCTTCTTTCTGTAGTTTTAAAAACCTGCAACATTCTTTGAAACTTTGTCTGCAAAATAGCCTTTTACAGTGCCCATTTCCAGAATGAGATACTACATACACTAGATCATAAAGATACTCAAGTATGATCTTCTTATTACAGGTCTTTGCACAGTTTCTCCTACGATCCTGATGTCACAACCCATCCCTCTACTGACATCCCCGTTCAGGCCAGTTAAGTAGTCCCCTCCTTAAGATCTACCAACCTTTTCTAAAGCATGCAATAAACATACTGCTGACTGCACGGATAAGAGGTGCAGTCAGTATTTACTCAGTCATGAATCTGCTGCATGTTGGACTCCTTGCTCTCGAGACAGGGACTGCCATTTATTCCATTTTTCAACAGCACTACGGGGTCCTCTACGCTTGTGCTTATTACATGGTAGTGTGATAGCTAATTATAAAATAAATCATTAACAGCTCTGTAAAGTGAGAGGAAATACTATCATGCTGGTCTGGTATGATTTTCCATAACTTTCCACAGCTGTGAATTACTGTCTGAGAAGCAAGAGGTTGGAAAATGATGGCCAATCTGACTGGTGACACACTGTCTCTAACCAGCAGTTACTGAAAGACTACAGGATCTATCATAGGATCTGCTTTATCACATATGCATATGCTGCGATAAAAAATGTCGTCTTAGTTACATGTATTTAATATCACCAGTAGCTCTGCCATGTTCTACTGTGCTGGGCACTGTAGTAAAAGAGTTGAATAATAAAAATCCTGAAGCAAACAAAAGTTAGACTGGGTAGAAACATTTCTTGAGCCATTACTGAGCTGGACTTACACAATGGAATACGTTAGATGAAGTACTACATTTGTTTTTTAAATTGATGAATAGAGAAAGGAAATTTAAGCTATCTAATATAATCTAGTTTAAGAAAAATCTGCTTGTCATTCTCTCTTCTTTGTAGCTGCAGAGGCCAACACAGCACTGCCTGAATATTCACAAAAATTAATAACACAAATTAAACAAATTTGTGCAAAACTAGCTTAACAAAGACTTTTGCCCTCTTTAAGATCACATGAAGATTGGTTTCACTGTTCAGTGAGCCATATCTAAGAATGCAATAAAAATATCCTTGTGCATCCACAATGCCTAATTTTCACAAAGTTTTATGCTGAAATAATTCATTTTTAAAGGATTGTAAAGCAACACCTTTCTAAAGTCATGTCTCAAATCCTCTGGCATGTCCCTTTGAAAAGCTAGTGGAATGAAGACAAGATCTGAAATCAGTGCAGCTTGATGCCACCATTTGGAACCACAACAAAATTATTTCTATCTTCACTCTCATTTAAAAAAAAAAAAAAGCCTAAGAGCTGAGTATAGATTAAATATAGTAATTCAAATCTGGCTGAGAAGCTGCGAACTTTTATGCCAAGTTCTAGCCTGAAATGAATTTAAATGGCCACAAGTATAAATTCCACAAAGGGGAGATTGCAATGAAATCCTGGCAGAGAAATAAAAATAGAATCATAAGCAAATAGCATAACCTTTAAGAGGGAAGAGGAGAAAGCAGAAACTAGGAAATATCCTCAAACTTCTGTTTAAAAGAACTAGAAAAAAGTAGGACAGCAGGGCTGGGGTCACTGTGAAAAACTAAGTGATGGTGTTTGTTTTGGTATATGAAATATGGGAGTGATGTCAAACTGCAAGGGGTGGCCTGAGAGTTGCCAAGCTATTCAGAGCAACTCCAAGGCCTGCATGGGAATTCGTCTGCTCTGATTGACTAATGGCCATCACTCAATCAACTTCCCAGTATTTTACTGTAAAATAGTTTACAAATAACTGTGCAGTTCTGACATGGTAACTTGTAATACAACCCTGTATTCTTACTGACTGAGCGAGTCCATGCCAGTGTAATATATATGTATACTCCTTTTTCGTTGTTTTTCTCTGTGCTCACTGTACATAAGGAGGGCGCCGCATCCCAAGAACTAACAATGGCTTTACGAGGGATTAGTGGGACTTAGTGGAGGTTTGGGGGTCCAAACTGGTGGTGCCTTTGCAGAAGAAGGACCTCTGCCAAAGGCAGATACGAGAGTTAAGGTACAATAACGCACAAATCGTTGGTTTATTTTCAAAGCAGAGGCAGTTGGCTATAGGAATGGCGATCATTATCGTACTAACAGTCTCAGGGGAAAATGTATTTGGAACTTGTCTGATGATTGGCATGCTGTCACTAAGCATTTTATCTTCACTGTATAACAGTGTAAGTAAATCACCTTATTTTTCTATACAATGATTTTTTAAATTGTCTTTGTGGTATTGCTTTCTACACATCAGCAGCAAAGATAACTCTTGAAATGCTGTACATTTCACAGCATTTGAAGACCTCCTCGAAATGAACAATGGTTAAGCAAGCAGTCAGGAGAGAGAGGGAGGCAGTGCTCTTCCTTAATACAAAAAGTAACAAATACAAGCCAGGGAGAATTTCTGGAGTCTTTGACACAATTCCTGAGTGACATGGTGGCTAAAACTCCTTGAATGCCCCATGGAAGATGTGGGGCATCAGGTCCTTCCCAGGTGGCTGACGTTCTTGGCACCACAACTCAGCGTCTTGCGTCCTCCCAGGGTACTGCCACGAGAGTCCTGGGAAGTTGTGGTCTGATGGGATCAGGTCTATGAAAAGGGATTTACGGACATTGATGAAGTGCATTGAAGTCTTTTTCAGGTAGTACTGACATAGGAAATACTCTGATATTTCCAAATGGAGAAACTTGCTGCCAAAGTAGGAATGCAAGTGAAACATAGGAAATACTCTGGTATTTCCAAATGGAGAAACTTGCTGCCAAAGTAGGAATGCAAGTGAAACATTTTTCAGTCATGTTAACACTTCCTGTAAATTTCCTGTAACAAAACTGTAGCTATTTCCTGGAGGGAACTCCCACGTAATAATAATAATAGATAATAACAAGCTTGCTTTCACGTCGAGCTTGAATTTTCAGGAAATGCAGTGAAGAAACTTAAATCTGGAAGTTTCCATCTGTCTCCCCCACAGCACGCTGCTACCCTCCCGCTGGAGCGGGTGATGCGTTTGGAAAACCCTGCCTTTTCCAGGAGAGCGCCGGGCGAGCGCGGTGCTGCGGGGAGGCGCGCCGCCCTCCCTGCCGCCGGCCAGCCGCTGCCCCGGCCGCGGCCTCCCGCCGACGCCGGCAGCCCCGGCCCCGCCGCACGCCGGCCCCCGGCAGTGGGAGCCTTGGCTGCAGCGAGGAGGAAAAGACGCAACCCCCAGACCAGCGGGAACGGCTTCCTCCTCTTGAATGCCTCCCATCGACCCCCATATGTATATATTTATACATAAATATATATATATACATAAATATTTGTAAAACCAGCAGTTGTTAAATGCAGCTACTAAATAACAACCCTTTAAAAAAAAAAACACCCCACACAAGCCATAATGATGATGATGATGATGACGGGAGGGGGGGGAAATAAATAAATAAAAGCGAGCGAGAGTCGGCGAGGGAGAGGGAGGCAGGTTCAATTATCTAAACAAAGAAATCATGGCGGAGTGTTTACATTTGGCAGCCCAAAGACTGTTGGATTACGGACCCCCCCCCAAACCCAACTGGCTCCCCCCGGCCCCCCGCAGTAGCGGCTTGTCGGAGCCCGCCCGCCGACACCTCGCCGCGGCCCGGGTAAGTGCGGAGCTTGCGGCGGCCGGACCGGCGCCCCAGCCCTCCCCGGGCGGGCGGTGGGGCGGGGGCCGAGCCGGCTCCCCCCGCCCGGTGCCGTGCCGTGCCGTGCCGTGCCGTGTGTGTGTGTGTGTGTGTGTGTGTCTCTGTGTGGGTCGGGGGGGGTGGGGGAGGGGGGACGGGGTGTGCACTCCGCCGCGCTGCCCCCAGGCTCGCCGCGCCCCCCTCGCTGCGCCGGGCAGGGGCAGCCTGTCCCTGTCCCCGCGGCCGCGGTGCCGCCTCCCCACCCCGGGGTCACGGCGCCCGGCGCTGACTGGCGGCTCCGCCCCCGCGGCCGGCCCCGCCGCGCCCCCCGCCCGCCCGTTGCCGCGGTGCCCAGCCGGGCGCAGACAGCTGCCCGGCCCGGTGATGGGGGGGCTCTGCTCGGCCCGGTGATTGGGCACTCTGCCGCTGCCCCTACCCGTTCGCGAGGCTCTGCTCCTGGGGAGCGAGAGGCTCCGAAATGGGTGTCGGAGGGGTGGGGGGAAGAGGGGGTTGCTAGATGCGGCTCCTGCTCCGGGTGTCCGAGAGCCGCATCGCAGAGCGAGCGTGGGGACCAGAGGAGGCAGTCGGGAGCTGGCAAGAGCACTGAGACCCTCTCCCCAAAACACCCTCACACCCAAACGCTCTAGCCGCCAAATGCCCTTGTCCCCAAATGCCCTCTCCCCCAAATGCTTTTCCCCTGCAAATGCTCTTACCCCTAAATGCTTTTGTCCCCAAGTGCCCTTAGCCTCAAACGCCCTCACGTTCATGGGTCCTTGCTTCCAAAAGCTGTTGCTCCCAAGCATCTTTGCCCCCAATGCTTTTGTTCCAGTCTCCCTCACTCCCAAATGCCCTTGCTTCCAAACAGCTTCACCCCCAAACAGCATCACCCCCAATCTTCCTTGCGCCAAAACACCCTCACTCCTAAACTCTTTTCGCCCCCAAAACCCTCTTGCTCCCAACCTCCCTCAACCAAGCAAGGGGTTTAGCTGCTCTTGGTGTTCCTCAGAACTGCCCCCCCCCCCCCCTCCAGTGGGCCCTATGAAACAGCCAGAAAGGCACCTGGGTCCCTCCCCCTGCCAAGCAGCAGCCCCCAGACTGCTGATCCGACACTTGGCCCCCCATAGGCCACTGCTGTGAAATGTGGAAATGACCCTTTCACACAGACTGCAAGTGTTGCTCCCATGTGTCCATCAAAAAGTCCCCTGGCCCCAGACACATCTCAGTGCTAGAAAGCTGTAAAACTAATTTGGCACCTCTGGCCTCCTGGATCTGGCTAACAGGCAGTGGCCTCCCCCTGGTTTTCTGGTACGAACACATGGGCTGTGTGTCCTGCTGCACTGCACTCATCCCCCTATCAGAGTGTTGGGGAGGTGGCAACATGCATGTATTGCTTCTAGGGTTTTGCAGGCTATTTTGTCAGGATAGAGGCTGGGAGCAGAAGGACCAGCAAAATGTCTACTGTGGTAGCAGGGCGTAGGGGCTAGGAAGACAGTTGGCCGGTTCCAGGTTTTTTCTGACACAGTGCTGAATCTACGTATATTTCTGGGGCTGTGCTCCCACATGTCCCAAATTCAGAGTACATTGAGCTATGTGAGATTGAGAGAGGTAGAAAAGATACATCTTTATTTCTCTTTGAACTGCTTGACTTAAAAAGTTTGTGGAGGTCAAATTCATGAATGAAAGAAAAATGCTTGATATTGTAGAGTTATGAGGCACTGTAAATGAAGAAGGGTGTTGGGACTCGGGAGTTTGAGCCATCTGCTTTTCATGGTTATCCATGCCCCTTCCCAAGGCAGCAGGTTCTACAGTTGTTTATTGTTGTGATGTTGAGAAGCCCGTGTTCATATCAACATGGTGGTGGTGCATTGAAACAATGAGGAAAACACAAATGTGGAGATGCATATCGGTGCCACTGCTGGGTGTGCTTGCACAAGGACTGCGGGTTTGATTCTCCAGTGTGACTGTCTCTTTGCTGGATCTGTGGGAGCACATGCTGCACTAAGGGAGTGTCAGAGTGGCCCGCAAGTGATAGCTGTTGCACAAGATCCATGTCTGTCTACAAACCCTCGGTGGCTGTCTTGCATTACTAGGTGTTGTGGCGGCAAGTTGCATGACAAAGTTACAAAGCACAGGTTAGCGCAAAGTGTTAAACAATGCAAAATTCTGGCTCTGAAGACATCAGCGAAGAAAATTATGTTTTCATTTCTCAGAAGGTCATTGCTCAAAATCTCTTGTTTCCTTTCCTCTCTTTATTCCTTCCTCTCTGCAGCTACATTCCCCTACATCTACACTTAGGCCAGGCATTTCTGGGTTGGTACATTCTGTGGGTAAAAGGTCTGTTGAGGAAATTCCCCATACACTTCGATTTTTTGCCACTTTACTTCCTGCTTGAACTGCCAGTTCCTAGAGTCTCTGAAGGTCTGAGGCTGTTTTCTCAAGGAAAGCTCTTAATTTAAGTGGCCTGTTAACTGTTAATTGCTGTTCTGGCTATTTACCTGAATATCATGTCAAACCTGCTGTTCTGGTCTGGAGGCTACACTGGTTACCTGCTCTGATCTCTAAACTGCTACTGCTTTCTGCTGTTTTATTGAAGACCAAGGTAATATTTCTCTTCTTAATGCAAAGTGTCATTTCCTTAGATTTAAGAGTTTTGTTGAGCAAGCTGTCCCACTTGAAACTGCTTATACAATAATCTCAATTTTATGTCTAGTAAAAAAAAGGCTTCCCTGAGACAATATTCAGAGAATTTTGTTGTTTCCTGTTCTTCATTATGGATGTGTTTAAAGGAGAAAAACTTTTAAAACTTGGCAAAACAATGAGGAGTTGATGGGTAGGCAGTTAACAGAGTTAGGTAGGAAATGGTCCTTATCAAACTACAAACATTGGTATGTTCAGTGTAAGCAAAGCTTGAACTTTTAATGTATGCTTACCAGGCTGATTGGAAGTTTGGAGAAGGTCATGTTATCTCCAGGGTTGTCTTGAGATCCTGCAGTTAATGCAACACTGGCAGTGCCAGTGAAATTCCATCCCTAGAAAAAATTTCTTTCATTTACGGTATTTAGTATTTAGGTTCTGTTTTCTGGTAACTAACTTAACAAAATCAATGCCATATTTTGGCTGTTTGACTGGGATAGTCACACAGAAATGATAAAAAAATGCTGTCAGAATGGACATAATTTTGTCTCAGACTGAAGAGAGCATTAATTCCCTTTTGGTGAGTGTTAGTGGTTTTTTGATTAATGAGAGTTCATTCGGGTATCGAGAGAAGAGACCTCACAAATGACGCTGAATCTGTTTCCCCAGTATGTAATAGAATTAAACTCTCAGGCTGTTGCTGGACAGTAAGATATTCTGACATGAATATATATTTTGGAGCTCTGCACAAAATGAGGATTTCATGCATAGGCAACACAGTGTGACAAGTCATATCCTCTGTGACCTTGTGCTTACAGTATAAAGTTGTGTAATAATATATTCTGCTAAATTAATACGCAAAACGGGTAGAACATACCTCATTTTTATGCTAATAATGATATTTTTCAATTCTAAGCACCTTTTTTGCTAAGACCTCAAAGTAAATTACAGGTAGGAGTAAACCAAGCTTCAAAACACCATTGTGAATTTTTGTATTATCATTCAGAGACTACTTGGAAGGTATCTTTATTAAGTACTGTTATTTAATTTTCTGTTAATTATTGTCTGATTTGCTTGCTCTCTGATACTGTTTTCTCTCCTAATATGTTAACAATAAAATACGATCTTATAAAACTGAAAGAAAAGAAATATTTTAATTTCAGCCACAAGAAAGGACAGATCTGTCAAGGCTAAAAGGAAAAATAATACTGACTTGATTCCTCAAGGAATTAGCAGAGATTTTGCCAGTAGGATGTGTTTTATGTGGCTGGAACATAAAGTAAATTTGGGATGTGTGGTTCATCCTGTGATGTAACTGTAGGTGAAAGGCTGGTGAGACTTTACGACGAGGTTAGCTGAGGGAACAAATGAAACCTAAATTACTTTGTTTAATTCGAATCACAAAGGATAGGATTTCCAAAACT